>NW_022170249.1:24819282-24911567 GCF_008802855.1 Photinus pyralis
AAACGGACTTTGGAAGATTATGTATTCTTTAAGAGAAAAAATTTTTCTCACTCAAAACCATATAATTTTTATAGAACCAGTAGCGCAGTAGTTCTAAGTCACATTGCATACTAGCTTGAAGGGATGCGTGTGAATATTCAGGATACGTAAGAGCCAAATCATCAACGAACGCAGTGATATTGCTTAAAAATTCCCATCACAAAGGTCATTAATATAAATCAAGAATAAGACCGGTCCCAGGACTGAGCCCTGAGGAACCCCATGCTCCCATAAACCTTCCTCGCTGAGATTTCCAATTCTAACACACTGCTTTCTTTGGGAGAGGTAACTAGAAAATCATTCAGGGAACAACTCTCTAACACCCGCTCGCCACAACTCTTCCAAAAGAATGCGGTGGCCAACCGTATCAAAGGCCTTGGTCATGTCAATATATAGGGCAGCAGTGTTTTTTTTACTGTTATTTAAGCTTTCATATAAATATAATGAAGAAAATTAATCCTCAGTTGAAAGACCACTCCTGAAACCAAACTGGTGTTTACTAAAAAAACAATTTGAATTGAGAAAACACATTAATCGTTTTTTTACAAGTTTTTTTTGGGAATAAGAAATACTTTACAATGCGATTTCAAGGTATAGTTTTGAAAGTCTCTCCCCCACACCCTCCTGTGAGGGTGATACGTCGTCTCACTACCCGTACCTTCATGCGTTCAAATTACTTACAATCACGGTCTTCCAGTCAAGTTACTTGCCCAACCTGAGAGTTTATTTGCCCGCTCAAGTGATTGTATCTGTTATCCAATTGCCGCATGTGAGACATTGAATAGAAGTAATGTAGGTATAGCGTGTCTTTGTGTAACACAGTTTCTCTCAGTTAGTATTTGACATGATATATACGTATCATTTCTGCTTTTCCCATAAAGCAGTCAACCGCTTTCATTCTAGATTGCAAGTCTTATGTTTATGATCATAATAATGTACCTACTTTGTATACCTACTACGAGCATTCGCCAGTTCTCGTAAAGCTCTCATAAATATACGAATTCGTAATAAAATGTCGTAACAATTCGAGATCTGGTTATCATCGTTTATTTTTTGGAGCTTATGTATACGAAGTTGCACCAATCTTTACACCGAGCTTTATACAATTTCGTCAATGCCTCTAATATTATTCTTGGGAAGATTTTGTATTTTTATGAAACACTGCACAAAATACATTATATACTGCAGTTTATTGCCCGAATCGTAGTTGAGTTTATTAACGCAATTTCAAATGTGAAAGAAAATATTTTTTTGTAGAATCAAGATACCTTGTCATGTTACATTGTGACAATGCGACGGGTCTAATAATGAACGTCAGGTTAATTTAAAGATTGTCGTTCAAAACCGACGGCGCAGAAATGATATCATTTAGAACCACAGGTGAAACTGTATGAGGGAATTACTGAATCCCAAATTCAAACAGGTGTAGTGGTGGAAAACGGGATAATGACTATAAAATATCGTGCAGGAACCAGAATGATGTGTATCTTAAGAGAATCACTAATTATTACACTGATTGTTTGACATTTCAATATGTACTGCCACTAGCTCTTTTACACAATAAAGTTTTCGAAAAATTTAGAAGGATTAAGGTAGGCTTGTCCTAAGAACCGAGCTATTAAAGAACTAAAACCCAAAACCAAACTCAAAAGGATCAAAAGCTTTGCGTAAAAATGTCTAGTTTGATCCAAAATTACTATCAATTCTTGAGAGATTTGTACTGTACAAAATTTAACCGCAAGTTACACATGGTACAGATAATTCTAATATAACATTTTTAATTATTTCAGGGGATCTCATTCGGCGATCGAGTCTGGGGTTCTTAGGAAAAGCGAAAATACGAACTTTGAAAATGACCATCATAATTGTTATGACATTTTTTTGCTGGACTCCATACTATGTGATGAGCGTGTGGTAAGTTAATAACAAGTATGTGTAACATAAGTTTACATTTCAGAGTGGACAAGCCCTAAACGTTTTATTTATTAACGTAAAGTTAAAGTATATTTTTTGACTAATATCGTTGACTAATGCCCGATTTCACAAACACTGATTAAGGCTAATCAGTGATTAAGAAACAAATGAACGTATAATCAAAGGTGGCTAACATTCTAATATCATTGAATCATTGATTAACCTTAATCATCGTTTGTGAAACCGGGCATAAGTATTTGCTCAAGAAAATGGACCTCTTAGCTAACAATTACTGAAGGGGTTAACTTGTCACCTCTTCACTGTGCATCACCTCGTAGCCAATAAAATCAACACGCTACTAAATCGAACTCTACTTCTTGTACAAACTTCCGTATTACAATGAAATGCAGTACCTCTTTTATAGTAGGTAATTATTAATATTTAAGGAGAAAACTATCGGTATTAAAACTGCGTTTCTTCCTTTTTCTTTTTAGCTTTGCCACTGAATTCTAACTTGAATTTATTTTCCTACCTCCCTGATTGCTCGTATTCTACCAATTATCCCGATTTATCGTTTCCAATAAACTGTCCCCTAAAAATTGCATTCCAGCCCATTTTTGGAAGTACACAAAGTCATAATTCTCGCGTGCAGACTTGCCTTTTATTTCATGTTTTCGGTGAACTTTATTTCGTATTTTAGAGTGATCACATTTCAATCACGTACGCCCTATTTTATGGTTCATAACTCATTGAAAGGTCACCATGCCATAAAACTTATTTATGCCGAAATCAAATTTGGGAAATTTAACGGGAATCTACTCTAATTTCACCAAACAGTGGTACTATGAAATTGGCGTCACAGTGGTTCCCAAAGAGATGAATTCGGCCAATACTCCGGAACTAGGGGCAATTGAGGAATACTGATCAATTGTGAAGTACATACTGGAGAAAAAGGGTGGAATTGCAATTGAACTTAGGAATTTCAAGCGGACATAGAATTTGGCATCCAAACAAGTGGGAATAGGGCTCGCGCAAAAGATGATGGATCGTGTCTGAAAAAAAGTGGCCTATGGTAAGAAAAAGAAGATGGAAATAATAGTTTTAACAATAAGCAAATAAAACGCATTTTTAAACCCCAAAAAGATTATTGTCTTTTACGTGTTCAACCTTGTGCGTCGCGTTAGAAAATCGCCGCGCATGGGAATTTTCATCTTTATGGCGAATAGTGAGCGCGCTATGTTACATGACGCTACTCGTTTCTGGATGTAGATGTTATCGCCAGACATATCTTTGTTCAAGTTCACTATAAAGCGGTCCATGTGTAAATGTTCCTATGCTTACCAAAATTCGAAAAGTTACTTTTTTAATTCTGAAGAGACCGCCGATTACAATGTATAACTTCTTTCTAAATTCTAATCCTGGGTATTATTATTTGATGTCACTAATTTTCTCCGATTTTATACTTTAGGTGATGCACAATTACACAAAAGCGTAATTTTATTTAATGATAATAGAGATTCATTTATTTATTTATTTATTATCCTTCTCTTATTCTGGGCCCTCAGCAGGCAATGGTATAAAATAGCACATAACAATAGAAAGATTGTCAATAGTTATTTATTTCAAATTTGTTGCAGGTACTGGAGTGATCGGGAAAAGGCGGAGAAAGTCAATCCTATGATACAAAAGGGTCTGTTCCTTTTTGCTTGTACAAATTCGTGTATGAATCCAATAGTATACGGCATGTTCAACATAAGACCTTCAAGGCGCGGCCGCGATCAGGTGAGGCCTAGACTGCAACTATTACGCTTGGGAAGTAGCCGACTTTCAACTCCAACCATACAAACGCCGTTATCCGAATTAAATATCTCTCTGAAAATTGTGAAATAATCTCGATTCATATTTTATGTTTGTATCTTATTTTTTATTTATATAAGCCGTCATATCACATTAGTTTTGTACTCATCGCTGCCGTTACAGATCTCATACACACGCACTATTTTTAATTTTGTACATAAAAATAAAATATGTCAAATTAAAAATTTATTACCTATTTTATTTATTTTTTAAAAATTAATTAATCTAACCTCGCGGGTTTCAATGCGGTGAAGGGGTTTGCTGACATGTCAAGGTACATATCGCAACGGATTTAATACACACGCAATAACTAATAATTTTTACACTTAGATCATATAAGTGGTGGTATTGGAACTGATAGTTTTTTAATTTTGTTAGGGTTATCCAGCCACCTTGAGGAGGCGCGCATTTTTTAGTTTAGTTGTAATTAATTTATTAGGCCAGTGATTCACTAGGAAGCCTGTCTGCGGTAGTCAACCCCACCGCCAGAGCAAGACAAGGTGAATGCATGCGGCTGTCGTCAATCCCCGCGCACTAGTCGAAGCAGCCAGATGTTTTTTTTTGCGTTTTTCACAAGTTTCCCTGGATTATATTTCTTAATTTTCCCAAAAGTTCATCAAATACGACAGCGACATTTTTGTATAATTTAGACAACGTTCTGGATATCTTCGAAGATCCTTAAAAAAATGTGAAACAAATCCTTTGATTACTGTTTCAACAATATTGAACAAACCTGTTCAATCTCGTGTGAGATCGGGTAGATTTGGGGCAGAATGTAAGGCAACGTTATCGCCAGACATATTTTAGTTCAAGTTCACTATGAAGCGGTACATGTGTAAATTTTCGTATGCTTACAAAAATATAAATTCGAAAAGTTACTTCTTTAATCCACGACTAGTGATCATTCGACGATTTTCGCTCGTCGGCTGGCTGCTTACAAAATTGGCTGCTCAATATTTTGGCTGATTAATGTCATTGAATGCCAATACGAGTTTATAATAATGTTTAATCTTGAATAGATAGCTTGCTCAGTAATAACTCGATAATACGAACCTAATGCTGAAAACCTGTTTACATTCAGCTGCTACTGCGCATGTGCGGTGTTCGACTTACGGTGCAAAATATATCGCTGCCTTTGTTAGGTATGTTGATGCTACTTAAAGTAAATGGGAAGCTATGTGTATGTATAGGTATATGATCTAGGTAAGTGTTTACATTCCACTTACGAAGGGTTTGTCTTGTGCATCCTTAGTACATTTACAGGGATTAAAAATACACCCCCAATAACTAATGATGTTTACACTACCATTTCAACTTTCACTGTAGTAATTAATTTTTATTTTACCCAAGGCTAACTCAGTAATAAAAAAATTTATATCCCTTATCTTGCGGAAGCTTGACCTTTTACTTCCTCTCAAAATCTGAAATTGCAAAATTTGACCCCGCTTCGGTTCAACTATGTGTAAATAAATACCAACGTTAAATCACTTATTGAGATATTAAAATCGCTCCACTTCCACTCTCTTTTTTTCCCTGGATTGAAAATATTGATCTGGTCCATACAAATACCAAAACTCCTATGATCACGTATCAATGCTAAATTGGTCCGCTTTTCTATAATGCTTTTAACATGATACCTGCCTGAAAGGCTCTTCGCACAAAATATTTACGCACGCCTTAAAACTAGACAAAATGGGAATCCAACAAGGGAATCCTATTACCTACTGAATTGAAATATAAGAGCTTTCAAAAGCTGAAAATACAACCAACTCCTCTTTATAAGTCCAAATGCAATAATATAACATACTACAAGTCCTTATTATTTATTTATTAATTTATTTATAGTCCACTCCCTCTTGTTCTGGCCCTCAACAGGCTTCCGCTCAATTACAGAGTGACCCGCATAATGCTTTTTAGAGGTGTCCCTGCAGAAGGTCTCAACTTGTTCTATACTACTCCGGTATTTCCCTTCCGAGTTAGGAAAATTGCGGGAAGACCTAATTCGGAGTAGCCCGTAGCCGGCTGAATGTTCGAAACTGATCTCAGGAAATTCCCGTCCCTTATCGTTTCCTTTAAGGATATTATAGATATGTTAAGCTAAACTTTGAATTCAAATAGTCGCTCCTCGAAGTGGTGTATTTCTCAGGTTACAAGATTGCTTTCCCCCCTTATAATTAGTGAAACGGAAAGTAACAAATAGCTTACTTTGCAATTACCGGAGCTGTAAAAAAATCGCTAAAAGCCAATTTCAATGAATACGGGGCGGTGAAACAGTACAGATGCAAAGAAATGTAAATGCAAAAGGTAAAAGGTTGAAATACGTTTAAAACACCAAAAACAAAAGCTAATTGTTTAAATACGGTACGGTGCAAAAGCTCAAAATTTCGGTATTTAAGAAACGTAGCTTGTGAAGATGCAAAAGTAAAAAGATAAACTTACTTTGGGTTAAACGCCAAAAGTAAAAAAGATGATTATGTTTATATAAACGTCCATTTGAGTAAGGACAAACTGGAATTCGCCTCTCGTACACTTCAATACGTTTAAACAAATTAACACTGTTTTTTGTATTAATTACGCCTATCGCCGACATCCGAAAAATATAGGACCAATATCAGTTTTTTAAGAGCGCACCTCACGGATCTCGACTTAATCGGCGGTTGTTATCTGTAGCCCATTCAAGTAATTACGATCAATTGTACTTATCAGAATAGTCGGAATGAAATCTCCAAATTCGGCAGTCTAGTTATGCCCTTTTGTTTCTTGGAATGGAAAGTCAAGCGGCATAATCGGCAATCCTGAATTTTTGTATGCGATTAGAAAACTAAAATGAATTAATCAGTAATTAACGGACCTAAAACTTAATAAGATTTATTCTCTCTCTTCCTTCCTGGCTAGAGAGCTTTGGGCGGCCTGTAAAAACAATTTAAATATTCCTACAGGAACGGTTACAAACCGGATACTACAAACTTACGTGTGTTTTCGGCAGTAAGACAAAAAATTAAACAAAATGAAAGAACACAAAGCTCTCTCCTCGTTTCCTAGAGCAAATAAGTTAGTATCAGGTTGGAAACAATTTTATAGAATCATAAAAAAAAATAAGAAACACTTCTGTCAAGGCAGATATTTCAGATTCAGAGACTTAAAGGAATGAAACTACACCCCAAAGTTAGAGGTAAAATTATAACTTCTACAATTATGTCTGTAACAGGCCGGAACAATTTTCACAAAATCATGCAGAAAATAAGAAACACTTTTTTTTAATCACATGTGGTTCGCTATGTTTTTTAGTGTAACAATTGGAATGAGTCCTATCGACGAAAAAAGGCTGAACTAATGCGTTGAAATGTTGCCGATTAACATTTTCACGTTCCCCATTTATCTCATACGTTTTCAGAAATGTAATCTTATATTGCTTCTAAAAAGGATGTAATTTAAGCAATACCATAGACATTGAGACGCTGAAACCTTCCGGGGCCACATGCAGAACAAAAAAGCTCATTGAAAATACACTGCGTAAAATGACGTAAACGTTCCTCGCCCTACGAACATCAAACTCATTTCTTTACGTTGCATCACGAATAATATTGGAAAATAATTTTCTATAACCAGAAAAATATCACAATATGTAGGCATTCTCAAAAAAATTAGGAGAATGGACGGATTTCCTGGATGGTACAGCTGAAATTTGTGACCCACCCTCGTACGATATTGCCTTTTGTTTTAAAGGACTAGTATATTAAGATACAAGTGTATAATCAAGTCTTTAAAGCACGCGCAACGAGTTTAAGGGCACGACGCAAAGCGGAGTGCCTTTAACGTTGCAAGTGCTTTAAAGACCATTTATACACGTGTATCTTATAGTATTTTTTATTATACCTGCAGTATAATTTAAAAATAGGAAATACAATGAAATCATATTGACGTTATACTCGAATACATATCTAATTAAGTGGGCTTGGTGTTCGTAATTTCACGATTGCCATGAAAATATCACTTGACGTTTGCTTATAAAAATCATCGTCTTAGTGAATAAATATGAAGGAAATGTCAAAGGAATTTAAATCTTCTATCTTTTGGTGCATTCATTCAAAACTTCAAACATTGCTGCGACTAAAAAGTGGAACAGATTTGGAAGCATACCCTAAATTGAGCGCGTTTGTGGAAGCTTCAACCAAAGGATAGGTAGGTACAAGCCAAAGCAATGTTCTGCATTTACAGAAAGCGACCTAAGAGAATTTTTTATTTCAACCCCAGATGACAGTTTCAAAAATCATACTTGAAGTATCATTACCTAGCAACTTTAAAGCACGTGTGTTTTAAAGGCCTTTTTTCGCACGCATTTGAGTGTTTTAAACGGCGATTGTGATTCAGGTATAATAAAATAGTTATTTATATAACAAGAGCGCGAAGTTCAATTTCGCGCATTGAGACTGAAGGTATTTTGACGAGGCGAAGCCGAGTTAAAATATCAGTCAAATGCGCGAAATAACTTCGCGCTAGCGTTATATACAATATTTTTTCTACAACTGAACCGATTGTTAATTAAATTGCTGTTTAAGTTCAACTTTGTCCCGTGCGCGAAATACTTATTTTTCACTGTTGACGATTTCGCGCACGTTGTCAAGAGCAACCTTACTTATTAATTAACCGATTAAAAATCTAGTACTTCGCGTTTCGAAATCCGTCAGAAAATGACAGGTTTTTTTGACAGTTGTAGAAAAAATTTTTTATTTGATGTTTAGGCAAGAAAATAAAAAGTCAATACTTGTCTCGGAACGGAATGTCAAATGTGCCCGTTTTTTAACTGGGTTTCGCTGCAGATAATTGCACTAATCAATTGTCTATAATTTTTACCACATGCCACTAATAACTGAGCTTTATTTATTGCGCCAAGCGTCTCACTAACTTCGGTGAACTTGCACTTTCTTAACTAGCTGTTACAAGCAGATATTAGAAAAAAGGACCCTTATTTATAGCGATGAGTTTTGGTATTACTTGATTTGATCGCGTTTTGGTGTGTAAGGGCCTGCGACAACCCGAAGCTTTTTATTCGTGTAAATGTAAATCACCAAAAAGCGAACGGCCCTTCCATAAATCAGACCTCAAAATAGTTTTGTCTCTCCAAGCAATTTACGTAACTTGGCACAGGTGGTATACTCTCCCTTTCGCGTAAAAATAAAGTGGTCGATAACTTGCACCTTATGAAAATTCGAATTAAACTAAATGCTTTCTCAACTACGCGATCCAAAGTTTGTCTTTTCATTCGAATTTAAGCTGGTTATACTTTGCGCAAACCCGATAAAATTTCGCGAACTAATGGCACGTGTTTCCAAATACTCGAATGAAAAATCTCGCACCAAAGTTGTATGTACTTGCTATCGAAGCCGAGCTAAGAATGGTGGCTCTGTCGATGCGTTGAATAAAAACCGAAATATAACTCGCTTGGAAGCTGCGAGTTTTCCTTTTTTACATATAAACAACCAGACGACTGACAACGTCCCTATCTCCCCGTATCGGCGGTTTTTAGAAACGGCAATACGATCGAGCTTGCTCTTTATCTACTAAACCAGCCTGCGTTTTACTCGAAACGCACACGGTTATCGCTCTTATCTCTAGACATACGTTCGTTCACGTTTGCTATGAAGCGGTATAGTTGTAAAGTTCCCTATGTTGAATCAAAATTCGATATTGCAAGGCGGGTCACTAAGAGACCAATCCCTCTTCGAACGTATCACGCAGACGATGTGGAACCACAATCAAGCCGACTTCTGACCTCATGACTGAGCGGATTTTAGAGCTCAAAACATTTGATCCAAACTGAATGAAGGTACTAACCTAAGAATAAAATACAGATAAGTAACGAAATTCATATGAAAGTTGGACGGTGCGATCCCACATTTTAAAATTAAAATTGAGACGTAGGTATAGAAACAAGGTAAGGTTGCAATAGATTAACATTTCCTGAGTGACTGCAAAAAACTTTACTGCAACATTACACACCTTTTGTTATAATTTTGGAGTACCGAGCCTTACTTTCTATTGAAACAAAAAATCGTTCATTGATGGCGTGCTTTAAGCTTATTTCTGCAAGTCAAACGTTGCGAGCTTTACTTTAGCCTTCTCGAACAAAAATAAAATATATTTAATTTATATAAGGACACTCATAGACCCTTCAGTGGCTTAATTTCTCAGTCGAAGCAATTTCTTTTTAAAAATATTCTGTACGTCGTATACAGTTCTCTTATTTCAAACGGGATTACAATATAGATATTATTTATACGAGGGGATTTTTATGTAATTATTAGTTTGTATATCGTTGTTGAGAATGTCTTTTTTGGGATTGATTAGTACCTACCTAGCGATAAAAACGCAATAATTTTTAACCATGAAACAGCTTCAGCAATTATATATATCCCAAGTAAACTAGCTACTGGCGTACAATTTTTTGTAGCGGTTGCGGTTTTACGTTTGAATATTGCAAAATGAGTGATGGAAAACAAATATTTGACTAAGAAGCTTACAGGCCCAAAAATTATACACGAACGAATGATTGCCGTGTTATGGTGAGAATACCCTACCTATCATATTATCAAGTAGGTAATGTTCCAGCCGGTTACTCGGTGGAGTAGCTAGGTGTGGCTGCCAGAGAAGACATACACCCTATATAGGTAGTCCATATTTAGCACTATGCTACTACTGTCTTTTGATTTAAGTTTTTATTTAAAAATTGTATGCTATACCCCACGGCTAGGGAATGCAATACCGGGATCGCGGGATCCCGAAATACCGGGATCCACCAGCATTTTTGCGGGATTAATCCCGCACATAAATGGAGGGGGATCCCGCGGGATTTGCGGGACCGAGGAATTTGTCGACCAAGGGGACGACTCTGTTTACTTTGTTAATGAAACGCATAACGGAGAAGTTATTTTTTAAATAATTGTTAAACTTTTTTCGTTAAAATGTACTATGATTTTTGAGGCACTTTAGAAGTTCACCTTTTTGTGCTTTACAGGTGAGGTTTTTTTTAGTTCTAAGTTAGGCTGAAGGTACTTTTTTGTTCAATATTGTGATAATTTTAATACAGAAGTTAACCGCACAGAATTACTTATTTGGCAATTTATTTAAAGTTTTGCGGGATCCCGCAATAACATCTGACAATCCCGCAAATACCGGGATTGAGATTTTGCTGCGAGATTGCATTCCCTATCTGAGACAATTTTTTTTTTGGGCCAAAAAAAAAGCAGTGTCTAACCTTCCTTTTTTATCAAAAATCGACTACACCAAAATTTTTCGGGAAAACACTTTTTCGTATTAATTTTGGTGCGTAGAATCCAAAACAATTCTTACATTTTCGATCAGACTTCTCAATAAAAGGTTATGGACTAGAAACCAATATGGAAAAAAAATTCAAAGGGCTGAAACTTTTGAACTAGTGGTACAATCTTGAAACTGTTTGAAATTGTGGATTCTACAGGCCACATTCTATAAGAAAATTCTTTTCCGGGTCGATCTGAGACAATTTTTTTTTCGGAGCAAAAAAAAGGCAGTGTATAACCTTCCTTTTTTACCAAAAATCGACTACACCAAAATTTCTCGGGAAACCACTTTTTCGTATTAATTTTGGTGCGTAGAATCCAAAACAATTCGTACTTTTGCGATTAGACTCCTCAATCAAAAGTTATAGACTAGAAACCAATTTCGAAAGAAAATTCAAAAGGCTGTAACTTTTGAACTAGTGCCCAATCTTAGAACTGTTTGAAATTATGGATTCTACAGGCCACATTCTATAAGAAAATTTTTTTTCGGGTCGATCTGAGACAATTTTTTTTTCGGAGCAAAAAAAAGGCAGTGTATAACCTTCCTTTTTTACCAAAAATCGACTACACCAAAATTTCTCGGGAAACCACTTTTTCGTATTAATTTTGGTGCGTAGAATCCAAAACAATTCGTACTTTTTCGATCAGACTTCTCAATCAAAAGTTATAGACTAGAAACCAATTTCGAAAAAAAATTCAAAGAGCTGTAACTTTTGAACTAGTAGCCCAATCTTGGAACTGTTTGAAATTATGGATTCTACAGGCCACATTCTATATGAAAATGTTTTTTCCCGGTGGATATGAGAGTCCAGGGAATGCAATACAGGGATCGCTGTATCCCGAAATACCGGGATCCCGCGGGATTTGCGGGGCTGAGGAATTTGTCGACCAAGGGGACGACTCTGTTTACTTTGTTAATGAAACGCATAATGGAGAAGTTATTTTTTAAATAATTGTTAAACTTTTTTCGTTAAAATGTACTATGATTTTTGAGGCACTTTAGAAGTTCACCTTTTTGTGATTTACAGGTGAGGTTTTTTGAGCTCTAAGTTAAAGGCTGAAGGTACTTTTTTGTTAAATATTGTGATAATTAGCGATTTATTTTAATACAGAAGTTAACCGCACAGAATTGCTTATTTGGCAATTTATTTAAAGTTTTGGGGGATCCCGCGGGATTAACATCTAACAATCCCGCAAATACCGGGATTGAGATTTTGCTGCAGGATTGCATTCCCTACCCACGGCACATGATCGTTAAGTAACAAACCTGTCTATTGATAGGACGTAGGTACGTTGTGTGTGTCGGATCGATTCAACAAGGAACCAAGAAATTAGGGAAAATGAAAATTAATTAAAACGTTCAAACATTCAAATAAAGGTTGCCCTCTCACAACCGAGAGTAGCTCTAGGGTTTTCATTGATTACAAGGAAAGAAAAAGAGCTAATGAAAACCTTCAAGAAAATGTGTTCAATTGATTTCATACTTCTCTTCCAATTTGCATTTTACAATTACGTTATAATAGTTTTCAACCATGCGAGCATAAACGGTCCAGTAAACGAAACAAAGCAAAACAAAGCAAAACAAACCCCACGTACTCGAGCCTAAAGGAGGATGAGGGGGAGGGGGGTTGAAAGTATAGCATTCAGTAGGACTGAGTTCCATATACCTACAGATGCAGGTCATAACCTGTTAAGGAGGAATAATGTATGCTAACTAACGGTACACAGAAATGTATATAAAATTAATCCATAGGAAAATAGGAACGTACGACTATAGTAGTACAGTACCACATAATTACATAGAAAAAAACAGCGTAAAAAATAAAATAAAATAGTACTGAACCGCATACCTACCATGTGTCTATATTTCAATGCCCACCTCTTTAGTATCTCAGTTTATTAGAAACCATCGAACTAATAACTGAGATGCCAATGGTGAACGTTGAAACCGTCTGTATACAGCTTTCTATTTTTTCAGGGTAGAGTTACAGATGCTTCATATCGACAGAGAAGTAGTACTAGAAGACCTGAAGGAAACAATAAATGTACGGTGTTGTGGAGGAAATCACAAGAATATACTCCACATATTGAACAAGATGGCGATACACATAATAAGTAGTTTAAAAAAGTCCATTTCTGTTCCAATCCAATGTCAGCAACTATTGTGAAATAATTCATCAGGTTATTGATTGGGAATGACTAATGAAATGTTAAAAGAAGTTGTTAAGTATTAAATACAATAAATTTTTATTTTCGTTATCTTTCTTAAAAAAATTGAACCACTGATGTTAACACATACCTACAATCAATAAACGTGTGTTGTTTTTCTTACCTGTAGCCTATTTCCTACATTCAGACTGTTCTTACTACAATCTTTCACAACCTGCCCGGTATTTGTGCTTTACAGGGGTTGGGGATTTTTGGTTAAGGGTTGGATAAAATTTTAGTGATGTTCAAATGATGTAAGATCACTATACACAATTCCAACGGCTTTGGTAGCGCAACAAAGATACCTACTCAGATAAGATATTCAAAGGATAAGCTTTACTGGCTCTCTACCTCGATGACGCGACATCGTGTCATTGAAGGGCCTGCAAAATCGACTATAGACGGTAGAAATGGTTTCACTTGAGACACCCTTGAAGGCGGGAAGTTACCATCGGGGGTTGAAAGGAAGAAGGCGATCCCTCCCAGGATCGTATACATTTGGAAAGTCGTGAATTAAGAGTACCTATACGTTTAGCAGTTAAAATCCAAAACTGTTGGGGCAATATAAAGTGCGTGTTTTAGAAACTAACGTGAAAATGATGACGAATGTAACATACAACATTTTGAAGGACCGTACCTAAACGAAGAAGATTCTCCGGGTATAACTAGAAATGCAGTCCCCTTTTCCTCTACATCTAGGTATAGGAAAATTATTGCGAGAGAACAAACCCACCGAAAGCCATTGATAGTCTTCGGCACGGTACAGAATTAAAGTTTGGTCCTGTTAACCAAGTAGACTGAGCAGTAAGTTCAGAGGTAGGTAAATATGCTCCCTTAAAGCAACATCAACGGGGTTTGATGCGGTATCAATGCTCCAAACTGTCTGTCGAAAGGTGTTCTTGAATAACGGCTACCCTACGAGATACAAAGGTCTTCCAGCGATGAGGCGAGGCCTTTATCCAATGAAGAACAATTTGAGAAGGACACCCTAAGGACGGCCAAACTTACTCGAAAACAGGGGTTTAAGATACACCATTGAATATCCAATCCAATGCTGTTAGTCAATAGATCGCCAATAAACGACGCAGGTGTTATCCGCTGGTGCGACAGAAGCCGTACGAAATTGATGATTAGAATTAGGGAATGCAATACCGGGATCGCGGGATCCCGCAAAACTTTAAATAAATTGCCAAATAAGCAATTCTGTGCGGTTAACTTCTGTATTAAAATAAATCGCTAATTATCACAATATTTAACAAAAAAGTACCTTCAGCCTAACTTAGAGCTCAAAAAAACCTCACCTGTAAAGCACAAAAAGGTGAACTTCTAAAGTGCCTCAAAAATCATATAGTGCATTTTAACGAAAAAAGTTTAACAATTATTTAAAAAATAACTTCTCCGTTATGCGTTTCATTAACAAAGTAAACAGTCGTCCCCTTGGTCGACAAATTCCTCAGCCCCGCGAATTCCGCGGGATCCCGCTCCATTTATGTGCGGGAATAATCCCGCAAAAATGCTGCGGGATCCCGGTATTTCGGGATCCCGCGATCCCGGTATTGCATTCCCTACTTGCAATCGATGATATCAATAATTGGGGTGGCTAGAAGTATGTAGTGTGGTCAGCGAAACCTAGTCTTAGAGACTCCATTGGTACAGTACCAATTCGGTGAAATTGGGCATGGTCATGGAAGACGCGACGGTTAAGTTGACTGGGCCACTTGGAGCTATTGCGATTGGAGGAATGGCGTCAAAATGGAGGAAACTGTTATGCATTTTCGAAGAACAATAACGGCAGCATTGGGTACTACGACATGACCTCAAATCATGTGCAACTGAGGCAATTAAAACATAAGTGGCGAGACTTACAAAAGGCACCGCTTTCAAACGACGGTTTTGCAAGAAAGACCCGAACCCGAACCCGAACCTATAAGGAGTTGCCATGATTAGAGCGAGTGCGAGTGCGTTGAGATGTATCTTTGATTTTAGACAAGGAATCGCTTTGAGGATCAGGGTTTTTGTTTCTTCTTCCTCCACAATGGCCCATATGAATAAAAGGGAGCTTATGCTTATACTTGCAAAATTCAAAATAAATACTCGTAAGGGTCCCTTCACACTGGGCGACTTAACAGCGCTACTTAGCCGCGCTGGCGAGCAGCGGAATGGAACGCAGGGCAGCGCTGCTAGCCACAGTGTGAAGGGACACTTAGAGTATTTCCTATGAATTTTGCAAGTATAAGCATATGCTCCCTTTTATTCATATGGGCCATTATCATAGCGCTATAAAGCAGTGCTCTGACAGGAATTTAACAAGTCATAAGTACGTAAGCACAAGCACAAGAGAGGAACGATGATTCAGTTCAAAGCGCCATTTTGTTTCCTGATCTAATCATTTTAGAAGCATCATCGTTAATAAGAAATCAGAACAATTTCTTTTTCTCTTGAGGGCTTGAGGGTCATTTGGGGCTGGCGGGACAGTGATAGTCGACTCCATTTCAGTCCAGTGAACCTGGGCATATTTTCGGGGATTGCTCTATCTCTCAATTAAGGTATCGTATGCGATTTGATAATTCGCAGAAGTCAAAGGAAGATGACCTATAAACTCTTTTCTCTCTTTTCTACCGAGGCTAATAAATAATCAAATTTTTCGATATAAACATAAAAATCTCTCTTTAACGGCAACTTCTGCGTTAGCATCTTCAGCTATTGATGCGAGTAAAGTGGCAACAATAATACTAGAGTGATTTTTGATGAATGATGAAATTATTTTTGTAATAATATCTGCACAGCGGAGGCGAAAAAGTCTACGCACCGTCTTATTACGCTTTACTCTTTCCGCCGGCAAACTGCTAACGATAATTTCATTTATAGAACCTCCAGTTTCTCAGCGGGCGTCATTTTAAATAGCCGGTAGCTATGGGCAGAACTGGTGAGGAAAATTATCCCAAATAATTACGGTCCCAACGGCGGCGGCAGCGTGGCGAACGTGAGTGATAACCTGGTAACTAGGTACATTCCCTTTGTCGGTACCCACTTTCCGACGTCCCGTTCACCCGCAATTCGCGTTTGATATGTTGACTCCACCCTCAGTAAGATCTTGTCGGGGGATAGCACATTCTCTTTGTTGGTATCCGCTCCCGACTTCTTCCCGTATACCCGTAATTCGCGTTTGAGGTTTTCACTGATGGTATCATCAGTAATATTTCGTCGAGGGCTACCATATTCCCTTTGTCGACACCCGCTTCCTACTTCCCGTTCACCCGCAATAGGCGTTTGAAATTTTTACTGCACTATCAGTAAGATTTTTTCGGGGTCGTGGAGTCGGGCGCAACCACGTTCCTATGGTTGATACTTGATACCCACTTCCGACGTCCCGTTCACCTACAATTAGCATTTCTGCATTTCAGTGGATTTACAAGAAAAAAAGACCGCGATTCGAGCTTTAATAAACCTTAAACCGCGTGACAAAATTCGCAGCGCAAGATACATTTGACGTCTGAAGTAGACTACCCCTCGAAGACGCGCGCTTTGCACAAGCTTGTTACATTTGTCAATTTCAAAACAATTTGACCAAATCTGTAGAAGAAAATAGGAAATAAACTGAAAAATCTCCAGGTTAGTACATCACTCTCGGCGATGGCACCCAGATATCGCCGACCCCACATCATGTAGCCTCATCCCTAAAGGTGTTAATTATACGGCCCTGGTAGGTACATGAAAACTCCCCCTCTTTCTACAAACATTCTTCTAAGGGCCGTATTTGCTGCCAGCCTGCCAGCCATCCGACCAAAGTGAAATTTCATCCAACCTTTTCTCATCTAATAATAATTTAACAACCAGTTTCAGTATTTTCAAATAAATTATATTTACAAACATAATTCAAAATACCACAATTGATCTCAACAATTAGCCTTAGAATCAAAAAGTTGATTGATAGCACTATAAAATACCACCTCTTTCTAAATGCGTCACAAAAAAATTGAGTATTAATACTATTATCAACTTGAAATCTTGCTGCCTGATTGATTTTTTCCAAACAGCGAACCGTAAAGTTCATTTTTTGCACTTTCCTGCCAAGTGAGATCTTCAACGGGCGCCATAAAGTTCACCAACTTTGAATGTACAACATATCGAATTTTTCTACCCTTTGTTGCCTTAGTGTCAACCTTTTTCTTCATTTTGCTTCTTAAACTTTGCAGTTGCATCCATTGCCTGCCTAATTTCACAGGGTCAGTCAAATCGGACGATTTAAATTCAATCAGTTCCCTTAATAGATGATGATAAAAATCGGTATCATCAAATATATTTGTATTGTACACATCTACTGAACTTTCTGCAATTTTATCAGAATGTTCACCTAATATGTCATAGTCGGTTCTCTTTAACTGTGTTGCTTTAATCAACTTTTCCTTACTGGTTAAAATATGTTTGATCTGTTCGGTAACCGAATGAACCACATTACCCGATTTGTTTACACCAATTTGTGTCTTGTCATGCCACTTTTGCAAGACAGAGTTGCGATAATTATAGTACAAATCACTCCTGTTGGTTAATTCGGCACTATACTCGTCTGTCTTCATTCTCTTTCTACAAGGCACTTCAGATAACTCTTCTTCATCTGTATCACTGGGAATTTCTTCATCACTTTCACTTTTGTTTTTAACCTCTGGTTTCAAGAACAGTTTCTTTGTCTCTGGATAATTTTTTAACAGCAACATTTGCAATTCTAGAAGTTTGTCTAATAAATTTTTAACTGTACCAACGGCTTTTCTCGACTCAACATCGAAATCTGCATCATTTTTCAGTTGCTCAAAGTTGGCGCCCTGTGGCAGTTTGTTCGCCACTATTAAGCACTTTTGCAATTGAATGCGCATTTCTAGAAAACTTTCCCAAGTATTGAGCTGTTGTCTAACGCAAGTACTTTTATTTGTCGAAACCGTCTCTGCATTCTTAAAAATGTTTGCAGTGCCACTATCTTCGCCGTACACTTCATCATCATACTCTTCCGTAGCATCACTTTCTTCACCAGCGGATTCTTCGTCACCACTGTCCTCAGTTTCTAAAAGTTCAGTTGCAAAATACTATACGTAAATTACCCAAAACTTACCCTCAGAGGATTTACCATCCTCGCTTTTAGATTCCCACTCATCGTACTGTGTAAGTTTCTTTCTACTCGCTCGTTTCCCTTCGTACCGTTTATCAACCTCTTCGAGCAACTCAACGTTTTGTTTACGAAATTGACTCAGATTCTGGGATAAATTGTTGTCATCATCTGATGCATATTGACTTTCTACCCTTGCAGTAGTTTCCTCATTAACATCATCTTCGGGATCAAAACTTGTAGGCGCCGCACTTAAAAGGGTTGCGATTTTATCTGATAAACTTTCAGCCATTATAAACAAATTGGAAGCTGGGAAAAGTGGTTAGAACTCGTAATAAATGTAGTAAATTTGTAAGGTTAGAATTTCGACAAGACAGCATGTATTTACGATCCCTGTATGTAGTGGAACGTTACAGTGACCACAGTTTACGGAAGCAAAGATTTAAGCATTGATTATACTGATTTATTGGTGTGTACAACCAATAAAATGTGTATTGTACAATATCGGTCGTACTTTTGTCATAAATAAACCACCATTTATGTACTTTTATTTATTCATTATTAAACAAAAGTAGTACCCTGTATGCGTGTCTATGGAGTTTACGAACGGACATTGAACCACGGCCATCTGATACAATTTTATAGGTTAGATTTTTAATTTTCTGAAAATGCACATATTTAAAGAACTTATAAAAGGTAATAGATTTAATTTAATCAACTCCTTCTCCAGAATGACGTATGCAAAAGCTACAGGTAATAACGACGATTTTGAATCATTGCAGTTTATTCTTATCTTAATTTAGTTTTGGGTGGTGCCTTAAAGAAGAAGAAAGGGGGTAAAGGAGGGCCCATGACAGAAAAGCGAGTATTGCCAGTGGAGACTGATCCTGAAAGATTAGTTAACTATGCATGCGGGACTAATATTTTTAAAACTGGAGAGGATGTAAAATTGTTACCGGATAGCGAGTATCCTACTTGGCTATGGGATGTTCGCACTGGACCTCCACCACCTTTAGAAGAACTTGATCCTAATTCAAAAGAATATTGGAGACGGGTGCGTAAAATGGCAATTAAGAGGAACACACAGCTTGCACGAATAAATATGTTAAAGTAAATTTTTGGTAGGTACTTGTAGTTATACTAAGAGAATAAAATTATGATGTTGCTTAGCCTAGGGTTCTAATTTCAGATGTAAATTTAATGTTTTGGTCATAATTAAATTATGTTTGTTTTACTGAGCTTATAAGAATTTTGAATGAACCTGTATTTCATAATTTCAAGTAGGTACCTATAGTTATGTAACACAACATTGAACAGGGATATGGAACTTAGTTGCCAATTGATATTTCTGGGCCCTCACTCTATGATGAATGTTGGAGAAGCATATAGGATCCCATGTTTGTTGATATATTGCAAATTCTCGGAGTGGGTCTCAATTTCATGTTAATGAACATTGACGCGGTTATCTAATAACCCAAAACTCTCTGAATTCGCACTAGTATCTACACACGGGGAAATTTTCTTAAATGTATACATATGGGCTGTCTACTGACAAAAAAACGGATCAAATGCATGGAATGGATGGCTATGGTAGGCAACCAACTCTACATGATTTTTTTTTAAACTGCTTTACGATATCGGTTCATGAGCCACAGTGATTGTGAAGTTGGTGAAGAACCACAGTCAAAAATGGTTTACATAACCCAAATGTCTAAATGATATTCAATTTAATTTATCATTCAATTATGAAGTTTGATTTAAAAAAGTATTTGAAACAGATGTAAATGCCAATAAGCAGTAGTGGTGCCTCTTTGGTAAATATTTCAATAGAAAGGGTAGTTCTATTTCAAGTCACATTCTACACCCCGTTCTACACTTTGTCTGCCTAGTTGATAGCACGCTTGACACTCTTTAGCAAGCCTCTTGTTGTAGGACGGTTCGTATATTTTATAGCTTAAACGATTGCACGATGTCTTCAGTACCAACTGCATGAGTGAATTGACTTTTAACTATCTGGGATTTACTCTTGCACTCTACAGATGTAAAATTGTCATTTCCTGCATATTGTGCTTATGGCATAGCCTTGTATGGAAAAACTATCAACATTTTGTTCACTCGTGAAGACCTTATTGATCATTGCTACCGGAACATATTCAAAACATTTTCCAGTTAGGTACCTGCTTACTATTGTCTTTAGGCTTTAGTTTATTACCTATAATAGACAATTTCAACAATGGGTGTGGAATCACCTGAGAGAAATTTTCCAGGAAATTTGCCTGATAGGTATTCTCACACAATTAGGGTGTTGTGCATGGATACACCATCCTGTTGAAACCAACAGTTTCCAATATATGTTTTTTGTGTGTGCTGTACATCGTTCTATTTGTAATAAAAAATGCTACTCATTACAGTATATATTTTTACCTGAAATGTAATTTAATTACTATAACAATTAATGGAATATGTGTGAAAGTAATTATTCCTTTAGTTTTGCGCCTGTCATTAAAAGGTTTGTACGCCTTTTCGTACCTCTTTCTTGACTTTGTGGGAAGCGAATATTGCACTACGGCGGTCGCAGCTTCGGCTACATTATAACAACGTCTACTCTTCTTCACTGACACCTGCTTTTGTACCTAGTTATAAAGACTGTATAGTTGAAAAGTATAACTGCATTAAAAATGACACTGATTGTTTTAATTATTTTGAAATCTCTACGGAAACAATTAAAGTGATTTTATCATGCGTGATTAGGTATCAAAATTTCACACATATGACTAATTTAATTTGGAAATGTTACCTAAATGTTGCGGTTTCAAGTAAAATTTTATACATAATACGTCATGAAAGTGAGTCCACCTGATTTGGAGACATTAAAGAGATACTCGGCCGCGTCCTCGTACTTTTCAATAAACCTCCGCGTCATGTAAACGACCACTTTCATTACTTATTATGTAAATAACTATTACACGCCATATAAAAAAATAAAGTTAAAAATAAAACGTAACGTATTAAAAATCTATCATTGCTGCCTTGTAGCGCTCAAAAAGTGGCAATAAGATAAAGTGTTTTTTATTTTTTTGTATTTGTTCATAACATCAAACAAAAATAAAAACAAAATCAGGAAATTTCAGTTTTTCTGGCATATCTTCTGAATTTTGTGGTTTTCTTCTCTTTAATTGCACAACTTCCCCAATTTGAACAATTTCTATGGTTTCCGAGATTCCTATGATATCGACATCCCGGTGTCCATTTTGTCTAATTTTCAGAAAAAAAAACCGAGAGGGGGATTTCTTTCAATACCTAAAACATGTCAATAATAGTCCAGTCAAAATAGGAAAATCGGAACTAAAAATACTAGTTCCAATTTTTTCAGAAATGTGTAGGGAGAGGTTCCCTGAACAAGAAAAAATAAAGTCCCTCCAAATTCCGGTGCCGCTAGGGGAAGGAGGGGGCTTTAAACGACCCATTTTTCATTTTTTTTTGCTTTTAACTCGAAAATGGTGCGTTACAATGAAAAAGTTCTTCAGTACAAAATGAAAGCTTATTAAAATTGCTACAAGTTTGGTTATATACATCTGTACGAAAACCTGAACCGTTTTCGTGCTAACGACTCCGGAAGGGTGGTAATTTCTAAACAAAATTGTTTTTCACTCACGTTTTTCCTATATTTTTGGCTTCTAAATCCTCCCCCGGTCATTTTAGGGGAAAATCGTCACAATAAAACCTGTACATCATTAACATCCCTATAGTCCGAACCTGCTGAAGTACGAATTATCTCCATACCCCATGACTATTCCACGAAGGATGCTTCAGGAAATCTGCTCTCTATGACGCTTTCCCTGTGTGCATGGATGCAGGTGCACCTCAAAACGATTTACACTGTAGTGGACGGTGGCTTTCTCTTTCACAGAATCAAGTGGAATGTTGGGACCACTTTCTCTTTCATCTGTGAGTAGTATGCTTCATATATATAATAAATCACTATTCTTCCAATTGTGCAGTTGTATTCGATGGGTACGAGGACATTAATACCATTAAACGGTTCAGTTTTCGAAAAAATGTATATAACCAAACTTGTAGCAAATTTAATAAGCTTTCATTTTGTACTGAAGAACTTTTTCACTGTAACGCACCATTTTCGAGTTAAAAGCGAAAAACTGAAAAATGGGTCGTTTAAAGCCCCCTCCTTCCCCTAGCGGCACCGGAATTTGAAGGGACTTTATTTTTTCTTGTTCAGGGAACCTCTCCCTACACATTTCTGAAAAAATTGGAACTAGTAATTTTAGTTCCTCTGATTGCCCATGTTTGGTCTAAATTGACTGGGCTATAAAGCATAATTTTTAAAGTAAACCCTTCCCACCCGTTGCACCGTGACGAATCTTTATTACAGTGGGAATCAACTCCCTCGCCATTTTTCTTCTTTTAATTAAGTCCATTTTCTCAAGAAAATGTGATATTGGTTCACTGTTGTATTTTTTTACGATATGATATTTAGTGATTTATTTAAGGAATATTCAGAGTGAAAGCGTCGCATCGCATTTGAGTTGCGTTGAGCATCGCTGAAATCGGCTGAAATTCACAAAATGCACAATTCAAAACTTGCCGCCATCTTCCTAAGATGGCCGACAAAAACGGTTTTTCTCAAATATCTCAAAAAAAATAAATGGATATCATAATTAATTTGTGCCACCACATTACTGATTGTTTTTAATCGTATTCTAACAATTTCTATTTTCCTTGACATTTGGAAACTTCTAAGATTTGTTCAATTTTCAAAAATGGCTATCCAGACTGTTTGGAGCTGTAGGCTGGAGTGGAACTGGTTCTATCCTTCATGGTCCTCTACTGAAAGGTCTCAACGAACAGAAACCATTGTCGTTCTTGACCCCATATCGTGTTCGGATAAATTCCCTTATATCTCCAGAATGGATTGTCGGAAGGGGGTACTCACAAAAAGGGAGAAGTTTGGAAGAAATATATCCATTGGTGATGTCAAAACTTTAAGAGCGAATACCTACTTCGAAAACGGTTTGTCGGAGGAAAGCGCTCTCAAAGGTAAAATAAATAGACTAGTGCAAATATCTGCAGAATGGATTGTCAGCCTCTTCCCCATTAAACATCTACCAAGAAAGTAGGTCAACATCGATAGCACCCAATCCTATTTATTATAAGCTATTTCGGTTTAAAAAAATGCGCTTTATCTGCACAAGACTTGACTGTTTATTAATTAGGAAAGTTTTCGAGTGGTTACCCATTCAAATACGAGTACTACCGGGAGTAAATTAAATGAATTATTAGTAATAAACACAAAGTAAAAAATGCTTCAAAACCCACTCGCGTGGGTATTCTCAATACAAATGCCTTTTCGTGTTTATAGGTTGAATTCTGACTTTTTTGTATTAATTGTTTAAAAGTAATAACGGGGTTTCTATGGTCCGTCTTACCTTGGCTTTACAGTATCTACAGGCTCTTATGGTCAATTACGATGCCAAATATCATTAGAATACAATTTATAGATTTTTATGTATATTAGATCCGAAAGCACTTCCAGAAATTACCACGGGAACGGGAAAAAATAGATACACGATATTGACTAATAGGCGGTACGAAATCGCCGCAGGAACGACTATAAGAAGTATGAAATAACAATAGTTTTAATTTTAATTGATTCATAAAGTATAGACCTACAGGATTATATACAGGGTGTTTTTTGGGAGCTTTAGTTAAACGTTTCTGGGAAAGTAAAATAGGTAGGTTTTTGAAAATTTGTACTTAGGAGTTACTCTGAAGGCCGAATCGATGTAAAATATTTTCAAAATGGCCGCACTTCCGGAAACACCGGAAGTAGATAGTAACTTCGTTATTTTAAATGGTAACCTATATTTTTTATTGGATTTTTGGATTCTACGTGAAATTTCAATTCGTTTGATACCCGTATGTCGATATCTGCCATTTATGGTTTTTAAGTTATTTTGACTTAAAGAAAAAAAATGGCGGATGCAGATGGTACCTTGATAATTGATTACTTGAAAACGGTTGTAGTCATGGCAACCTATTTTTATCAGTGCATAGAGAACAAATAGGGCTTTCTTTTAGTGCACTTAAAAAAAAGTTAAGTAGCGTACGACCTCCCCTATGGAAATCCAAATTTAAGAAACTTCAAAGTCTACAAACTCAGTTTTTTTTAATGGAATGACCATGTTCTTACTATTGCATGAGATAGAGAATCGAAATTGGCATATTTTGAAATTACATGTTCCTATTAAGCTATCTTTAACAGTTTCAGATTTATTCCTATTTCATTTAATTGATCTCGGAATTGATGCCATTTTTTCTTTTTAGTAGTTGGCCATGATTTTATAACAATCGAATTTTAAACAAATCAAGGAATGGATTCGTTAATATCATTGATTCTAGTCTAAATGATTCATTAATAAATAAGTTTTTTGTTAAGGATATAGGACGGAAATTTTTTGAAAAATCTAGACAGACAGAGTCGTTCAACTGAATTTCTTAAACAACGCATAAGTCTGGAAATTAAGAGAGGTAATGCGATATCTGTTCTAGCAACAATTGCATACCAAAAATGTTTCAACGAAGTTTTTTATATTTTACATTGAATTTATTTTGTTAATCTTGCATTTGCAATTCAATTCATTTTCTTAAATATTCTCTTGTAGAGCTTTGTATCACTTGTGCTTCAACGGTTTGTAGTGCATTTGGGGGTACAAGACATTTCTAAAATTCGTACAATTTCGTTCCAGTGTTCGAATGAATGTACGGCAAGCACTTGCCGCGATCCTGTCCATTTCACCATAAATAACAATTAAATTCCAAAATAGGCGAAACCACTGCGAGTCATTTTTCGATTTTTGAAAAACTTATCGACTTATGTTAACCTATAACAGTAGGTGACGGATTGGTGTCACTAGATTTGTTTAAAATTCGATTGTTATAAAATCATGGCCGACTACTAAAAAGAAAATCCGAAAAAAATAGTGTCAATTCAATAAGTCAGAAACTGCTAAAGATAGCTATATAGGAACATGTATTGTCAAAGAAAATGGTCATTCCATTAAAAAAAACTGAGTTTTTAGTCTTTGAAGTTTCATAAATTTGCATCTCCATAGGGGCGGTCGTACGCAACTTAACTTTTTTTTTAAGTACACTAAAAAAAGCCCTATTCATTCTCTAGGCACTGATAAAAATGGGTTCTCATGACTACAACCGTTTTCAAGTAATCAATTATCAAAGTACCATCTGGATCCGACATTTTTTTTCTTAAAGTCAAAATAACTTAAAAACCATGAATGGCAGATATGACATATGGGTATCAAAAAAACTGAAATTTCACGTAGACTTCAAAAATGCAATAAAAAATAGGGGTTGCTATTTAAAATAACGAAATTACTATCTACTTCCGGTGTTTCCGGAAGTGCGGGCATTTTGAAAATATTTTACATCGATTCGACCTTCAGAGTAACTTCTAATTACAAATTTTCAAAAACATACCTATTTTACTTTTCCAGAAACGTTTAACTAAAGCTCCCAAAAAAACACCCTGTATGGAATAGCATACCGGGCAACGGCGACCTTTCAAGTGGAAATCGCACGGCGACATGTAATCAATGCTGGCAGTTTCGTCCTCTGTGACGTGTCTATTGTCATTTACAGCGTCGTCCACGGCCTCTTCCGTAATCTTCACATTGGATTGTCCTGGTCATGCATGCTTCCTAGAACCGTCCTCACCACTTTTTGAGTATAGTGCCTGAAACCGCTGTCATACATAGCAGCCATTCTACGCTGAATCTCGATCGGCTTTGGCCCTTCAGCAATGAGAAAACGCACACCTCGCTTTCCATCTTCGATCCTGTGTATCAACCTTATCAATTATCATCTTCCAGAATTAAAACTAAATTGCAGTAGATTGCTAAATTTGTATGTTAATTGTTTACAGGAACGGAAAAAAGTGTTTCGAATTCGAGGCAGCCTAAATGCTGCATCAACAGATTACGATAAGCCTTCCGAGAAGAATTTTTTGACTATCGAACCCGCACTTCCGGTACCAGAATGTTCGAGGAAGCTTTATAAGAGATCAAACAGTACATTAGTGCCGAGTCTTTCCAAGAATAATGAATGTATGTACACACCCATCACACTACATCCACTACCAGATGGAACGATACACATATTTCGTACATCGCAAGAGAAGGAAAAAAATCCAGATAGGATTAGTTTGGATAGACGTGGTCTTACCGTACTTCCTGTGTTAGACGATGAAGTCAATTTAAGACTATTATCACTTCAGCACAATTTATTGAATAGCTTGGATGGGTTTAGACATCAGAGGTTCAATTTTTTAGTATTTTTAGATGTTTACGATAACCAGTTAGAAAAAATACACTGCCTGGATGGACTGGAAAGTTTGCGAGTTTTACTTATGGGAAAGAATAGGTATGGGTGCATTGTAAGTTGTAATTATGCTTTTATTTCTCGAAAACCAAGTTATGAGAACCCGAATTTACTCTGCTATTGACCTTTTTAAAAGCATAAAATGAAGAGTACCGATTTTACCTATTTTATGCACAGACACATAACATAGTAAATAAATGTTAACTTCATTTCATATTCAATGTGGTTTGTCAGAGCAAATTAAAGGTACCCTGACATGCAACATGCTATAAATAAGTTCTAAGCAAGCCCGCTCTTTTACTTCAAACTTATTCAAATTAATTAGAAGCTTTAATATTTCGAGCGTTTTACTTTTCCCAGGATAAAACAAATAGAGGGTTTGGAAAACTTGATGAAAATTGAGGTCCTCGATCTTCATGGAAATCAGATTACGCACGTAAATGGATTATCGCCTTTAAGTCAGTTGAAAGTTTTAAACTTAGCAGGCAACCAAATTAAAAACATCGGCGCTTCGGACCTGAAAGGTTTGATTTCTCTTCAGGAGTTCAATCTGAGAAGAAATAAACTGAAAAAGTTATTGGGATTCGGCGAAACGGCGAGCTTACAGAAGTTGTTTCTAAGTAATAATGAACTGCACGCGTAAGTACATTTTCAATTATTATTAGAATAGTAGGTAGTCTTAATTATATATTATTAATTAAAGATAATTAAATTATAATTAAAAATAAATAATTTTTAATTTTTAATTCAAGTATTTGTTTCGTGGCACTTTTACCGTTTTTGGGCAAATCCGATTCCAAATTACACATTTTTAATACATTTGCAAATGACGATTTAATTAATTAAATTATAGTTTAGGTACTTTCATTTTCATTAAGGGTCAGTCTTTCATGTTATATACACTAATAATATATGCTATATATACGGGTCTCATGGCCTTTTGAACTGACAAATGTTTAAGGTATTGTAATGCAAATTTTATTAACTCCTTTATTTATTTACAATTAATTAACAATAAGCAGCAAACTTAAAATTGATTAGTTTATAAGAGTAATTACAATTGATCACTCACAATTTATAACTTACCAAGAACGCATCGATGATGGAAACTCTCAGATCGACCGGGAAAAAATGTGGCCTGTAGAATCCATAATTTCAAACAGTTCCAAGATTGGGCTACTAGTTTCAAAGTTACAGCGTTTTGAATTTTCTTTCGAAATTGGTTTCTAGTCTATAACTTTTGATTGAGAAATCTAATCGAAAAGGTACGAATTGTTTTGGATTCTACACACCACAATTAATACGACAAAGTGTTTTCCCGAGAAATTTTGGTGTAGTCGATTTTTGGCAAAAAAGGAAGGTTATACGCTGCCTTTTTTTTGCCCAAAAAAATAAATTGTCTTAGATCGACCGGGAATAAAACATTTTCTTATAGAATGTGGCCTGTAGAATCCATAATTTCAAACAGTTCCAAGATTGGGCTACTAGTTCCAAAGTTACAGCCTTTTGAATTTTCTTTCGAAATTGGTTTCTAGTCTATAACTTTTGATTGAGAAGTCTAATCGAAAAAGTACGAATTGTTTTGGATTCTACGCACCAAAATTAATACGAAAAAGTGTTTTCCCGAGAAATTTTGGTGTAGTCGATTTTTGGTAAAAAAAGGAAGGTTATAAACTGCCGTTTTTTTTGCTCCGAAAAAAAATTGTCTCAGATCGACCGGGAAAAAAAAATTTCTTATAGAATGTGACCTGTAGAATCCATAATTTCAAACAGTTCCAAGATTGGGCTACTAGTTCAAAAGTTACAGTTAGTCGATTTTTGGTAAAAAAGGAAGGTAAATACACTGCCTTTTTTTGCCCCGAAAAAAAAATTGTCTCAGATTGGAACCAACTGAAATCGGCTACAATTTGCTTTTACAGTTCGATAATATTGTTCTAAAATGTTCTTAGAACGCTTCGGAGTAGACACGTCCGGAAGGATTGTGTCATATCCACCTTCGCTCCCGCCAATGATTAATCTTTCATGACCCCTCAATGTCAATTGGTATTTCTGGAATATTCTCTGCAGCATGCTTAAAATCCATGTCAATCATTAATATTTATTTATTTGTTTTATTTGTTTGTGCAACTTGCCGCATTAGTGTGCTAGGTCGTGTTTGGAACGAATTACAGAGAGGCAGTGTCACCAGCATTACGAACCTTAGTCACGTCCCAGAAATGAGTTCCAGGTACTCAATTTTAGAGATGTTATCTATCTGACATTAGTGTCTACGCGAAAAAATGAATTCAGATAGATTATTATCTATATTTAACTGAAACATGTAGGATCTGCTCTTTGTCTAATTATTTTGGCACCACTGTTCTTGTCAAATGCCTACTATACATACCTCTACCATTGTATAATGTTTAAAGAAAGCCTCCCGTTTCTTATTTACAGTGTGGAAGATATGTGCAGTTTAGCTAAAGCAATCTCAATAAGGGAAATAGCTGTAGATAACAATCCGATATCATTGGGTGGAGACTGTGTATCATTTTTGGTTTCTTACCTGCCGCAGCTAACCATTTTAAATGGCATGCAAATAACTGATCAAGTCCGAAAAGCCGCAATGGCGTGGAGGCGCAACAAAGAGTTCTCAAGCACGGCCTTCATGGATTTAACGAGCGACGTATGCTTAAACGTGCGAAGAGAAGAGGTGATATCAAACGCGCGGACGAATTGGGAACTTCTTAGGTCACAAACTAAATGTCTATCTACGAAAACCTCAGCAGCTGTTAATATTACTAGAAATCTTAAGCCCGACTGTGATTTTATATTAACGTCTTTAACGAAACCGGAATTTAAAAGTAACGATATGCGAAATAAACCACGCGTGATTGGTACCGCGACCAAGACGCCCTTCTTGTTTGATAAGAGAAATTCGTTAGCGCGCACGTCTTCGCAAGATTCTCAAAATACGTCTTCATCAAACACGTCCAACAATGAATTCTTTCGGCTTCCACCCATTTTGGTTCCCATTATTAACAAAATGGATCAACAGAGCGAGGTGGTCTCTAAAGAAACTGTGAAATCGTCAGGAAGTCTGTCGAGTATTGGGCCAAACGTCGACAGTCCAGTCAGTTCATTATTGAGTAGTACGAGTTCAAGTTCAGGTGAAAGCTCAGACGATGAGGATAGTAACATTGCGCCAACCGACATAGTTAAGCACGAAGAAACAACCCCTCCCGATGTTAAGTAAGTATCATACACACTCACAATTCAGTTACACAACCTCTTTTAGTGCTGATGGTAACTCCAATGAAGAAACTGTTGCAGTCGATAACGCTAGCGTGATGTCCACAAGTACATTGAGATCAAACGTCACGCTACCAAGTACATCTGAAAGCGACAAAAGTATTAATAGCACAACGAAACCTAGATCAGTAAAAAGCGCGGCAGTCGTAAAACCTTGCCAGTCAAAACTTCGATGCAGGCCTCTTACCGCAAAACCCAAAAAAGACCCTTCTTCAGACACACAGCTTGAAAAAGACAGAGAACAAGGTAACCTTATTAGATATACAGTGAGAAGTAGACATAGGGATTTGCATGTACCTATTGGTTTTTCCTATTTTCCTTGTGAAGGGCGCCTAATTTTAGGCATCCTAAATAACTTTTCAAAATAAATAAACATTTGAATATTGTTGCTTTGGCTTAACAGAAAATAAATCTCTTACGCTCCTTAAACTGGTGCTGGCACTATACCAATTGACAATATCAACTTTTACTTCAGTTGAATACATCGCACTCGCACGGAAGCCAAAGCAACAATATTCAAATTAATTAATGTGACAGCCAGACTTTATTTGTTTTAAGAAGTTATTTTGGTTGCATAAAATTAGGCGCTCTTCAAAAGAGATTTTGTCATTTAAAAGTAGACATAGGGAAAAACAATACACATAAACTAAGCATTATGCGGGTCACTCTAGCGTAAACCTGTTGAGGGCCTAGAACAAGAGGGACAATAATAAAGAAATAGCACTGTATGTAATACATCATTAAATTAATTTAAATTACAGGTGGAGATTATTTGATTGAAATATGTGGTCGCCAGTTGAACATTTACGGCCAAGGCGCTTTAAGATTCATCGATAAATCCTGGAGTATGTCGAAGGTGAAAGATGTCACTGTCGTCAATTTTAATTACATAAACTTTAATTCAATTGTGGGCGTCTTAAATAAGCTCAAGCATCGATTTCCTAATACTGATAGCTTTGTGTTCAAAGATACTAATATTCAATACATTGGACAGTTAAACGCGTTAGCCGAAATTCAGGGACTTTCGTCGCTTGTTATCGAAACTGATGGCAATTCAATTGTGCAGAAGAACTGGCAATCGTACGCTGTGTACCGGCTTGCCCACTGGGGCTTGCGGTTCATTAATGGGAAGGAAGTAAGTTCACCTTTTAAACGAATGCGCTTGTGTAATTTTTGCAAAGATTAGCGAAGAGGACATTCGCGCCGCCAACGAAGAGTACCAAAGTTTAAGCGATATTGTCTTATGGACCCTTCCGAATACTTTGTTGCAACCTCTCTTGGTTCGACTGCAATTGGATGTTAGTCAAAAGATTCCCGAACAAAATGCAAAAAAGTGGTTACTATCAGCCGACCCTGCGTTAAGAAGCGTTGTGATAAAAGAAGCGCTTCAATGGAAACGTGTGCTGTCGCAGGTACTTGCTTCTGTTTAAATCAGATAATTTAAACGTTTTCAAACAGGATGATCTATTACTAAGGCAAAAAGCTAAAGGGTATATCGGTTCGATGTTAGAAGAAACTTGCAATGCAGTCGCCAAATTGAGAAGGTTGGATGAAGAATGGTCAGTGATACTACACGAAACTGTACGAAATATATTATTAGACTATACACAAATTGATATGTACATGAAAACCAAATTGCAAGAACTGAAGAGATTGTAATTCACACTGCCACCAAATTAGTATTATTATAAGTACAAATTAAGTTAAATTTCTTATTATTTATTGGGACGAATAACAATTTTTGCTAAAATGTTTTTTCTATTGCAACCTCTTCGTTTCAAATAGGTAATAAGTATGATAACAAAGTATAGCCAAGAGAATTTTAAAATAGGTCTGTTTAGTTCTATTTCATTTACCTGTTGAGAATAAATTTTTGGTATAAATAATTTAACTTTTGAGCTTGAAGAAGGTAATTTTATAAATTCCATATAGGTACCTAATTAATTTTAAATTTTCACTCATAATTCCTATGCCGCGCCAGTGACAAAAAAAAGCCGAATTTTTTGAACTGTGGGGCATTTTCGAAAAACGACATATAGGGGTTTATAGGTGAGCCCTTGGGCCAATAATCCTCCGCGTGCAAAACGCCCTTAATTTTAATAAATTAATTTTAAACTGTAACTTCTATAATTTGTTAACCGCGCAATTGGCCAAAGAAAGGTGATCTTTTCGAACTGTGGGGCACCTGAGGGTTAAAAAAGGGCCCTTGTGCTATCACGCTTGAATAGTCCTCCGCAGAAAACCCTCCCTCAATTTGAATAAAATGTAATTTTGATTTACACCCTACACGTATCGTGCTATTTGCCAACTTGCGAGGCGAATTTTTCGAGTTTTAGAGTTGTTTTCCAAAAATCACTGGCAGGGGATGAAAATCTTGCGTCCGGTTTTAGTTGTTTTTTTGTTTTACCATTTATGTTGGTACTATCCTAAAAGCGAATGTCCTTGAAAAAAAAGCGAAAGTAACTTTAGGCTGGTCTTTAACCCCTCTAATTTTCTTTCTTCTTCTTGTCTTCTTGGCTATCACCCCTTAATAATGCTGTAGATTTTTGCCTCTGCCTCTATTATTTCACAAAGTTTACTGTGTCTTGGTATTAAAATGTTCCATGAGATCTTACGAAATGATCTAACTAATATACTTAAAATGGTTTTTTTAAACAATTTTGGTTTAAACGGTTTTTGGTTACAATGGATTGAACACAAAACGAATGGCTGTTTTTTTCTTACCGAAAGCTTTGTATATAAATATACAATGCCGAAAGCGAGATACTAAACACTTCCAGTTTCCCTACCGCTTATCATACGATAAATGGCGCTAAATTTTATAAACAAAGAAGGTTATGTTGAACCAAAATCAGTGAAAAATCCGCTTTTGTAAAATATATGACAATAGATTCAGAGAACATTTAACGAGCAAGGACGAGTGAACAGTTATTATACGATAAACAATGAACAAACCTGGTTCGATTCGACAAATTATTGTGAAGGATTTTGTGTAAGTCTTTGGTGGGGAAATGTTCTACTCTCATATTGTTATTTCATTGCAGAACGTATAGCTATGCCGAGCTTAATCCTGGACCAAATCTTAATATGATAATAGGCCCAAATGGCAGTGGGAAATCGACGATTGTTGCTGCAATTATCTTGGGATTAGGAGGAAACCCGAAAACTGTCGGTCGTGGTACTAAAGTAGGTATTTTAAGATGGTATGCACTTTTTAAAGCAAAATGTTGACAAATGTATTAAAAACATTCTTTTAACACATTTTTGATGGCAGGCTGCAAACTTTTACCTATTTCAGTATCTTACAATTATTTATCTTTATTATTGTTAGTTAACCATTTTTATTTGTTATGACATCAGTGCGTTACTCAGTATAGCACTCAAACTTGGAGATAGGCACAGCCATGCCTAAATCTAGGAGCATCAAGTGGGTGTGTTTCACTACTCGAACTATGATAACCATCATGCAATTATTTAAATGTTAATCAGTAGATTTAAATGTATAGTGTTGTGTAGCATTTAACATATCGAAAAAATATGTAGGAAATGTCGAGGGAAATGTGTTGTTTGATGTGGTTTGATTATGTCACATTTCGTTGTGGAGAAACATGTAATATGGAACAGTTTCTATTTATTCATTTTTGATAAACTATACTGCATTCATTATAAGAAGGTAGTAGATGGCGCTGTGTGTGAAGATAAACACACACACAGGAAAAATATAAAACGGCACCAAATTATTGTAAACTAGAAATATTCCACACTGCGAACAGAAATAAACCTTTGACAATAACAGCTAATGACATTTCGGCAGTTTAGTTGGCAACATAAACTACCACCTCACAAAATTCACCAGTCGTTTTATGTTTCATTGTAATACTGACTCATGTTTTAACCAATCACAGTGAAGGTCAAAGCTTCCCTATGCTTTCTACCGCTACCATCTTAAAATGAATACAGTATAGTAAGTGTTTCCGATGTGTTTGTAGAAGTTAAAAAACGTCGAAATCGTATGATTTCAACTCGGATTTCAATACAACTGTATCATATGTACGTTTCCTCGATAATTTTGGCTACCTTTTCTTCGAGCTTTTCTTTGGAAAGAAATTCGCTAACCAGTTCTTCTAGGAAAGTCATAGAGTTACCACTCGAGTTATCATGACTTTCCTAGGAGAACTGGTTGGTGAATTTCCTTCCAAAGAAAAAGATGCCAAAATTAAAATGAGGGTTTCCTTATTTTGTTGATATACAGTGCCTTTAAGATAAGAGTGGCACCTCAATATCTCTTTTATATGGCGTGTCAATTTGTTGTTTGTTGTTGTCAAATTTAAAATGGCGGTTTCCGAGATATTGGCATCAACTTCCTTATTTTAAATGGACGCCATTTTGGATTTTTACGTCACTCGATAGAGAAAAAAATTACAAAACCAGTGATACTAAACCCTTAGCATTTGATTTGGGAATCAACCTTACATTTTTGACTCAAAGTTTACAATGTATTTTTTATGGAAATAATTCCATGGCTGATTATGATTGAAACCAAATTCGTTCGTTTGTCTCGCATAGTCACCATCGACATGGCCATGGTGCCATAAGAAATACATTGTAAACTTCGAGGCAAAAATGTAAGGTTGATTCCTAAATGAAATACTAAGGGCTCGACTAAGGGTTTAGTATCACTGGTTTTGTAATTTTATTCCTCGTTTGTTTCTCTATCGAGTAAAAAACCAATATGGCGTCCATTAAAAAAGTTGAATTTTTTTATTGAATTTATCCCATCGAATCTTGCAACTTTTATTTGAACCTTTTCTTCTCTTTGTTATTAAAATATTTGAACTTTTAAAAATGGGGAATTTCACTTTTTAGCGCATTTTTGCAAAAATTTTTTTTGTAAAAAGTAGCTTTTAATCTCACTTTGGCTGGCTGGCTGGCTGGCAGTAAATGCGCGCCCGTAGAAAAACGCTTGTAAAAAGACAAGGAGTGTACATGTAACTATCGGGGCCGTGTAATTAAGAACGTTAGGGATGGGGCTACAAGATTTGGAGTCGACGACATCTGGACGCCATCCCCGAGCGTATTATACTAACCTGGAGATTTTTCAGTTTTTATCTATCTTCTTCTACAGTTTTTCTCCGATTGTTTTCAAATTGGTGTCGTCGGGAAGATCTTGTCAACGCGCACAACTCCTGCGTGGCGGAATTTTGTTTTTTTTCCTAGGGGCGAAATAAACCACCTTTTGCGCGGCGCGCTTCGAGGGGTAGTCGACTTTGGGCGCCCAAAAGTTTCTTACAGCGCGAATCGCGGTCTCTCTTTCTCGTGTCACTAATAGAAGGTCGAGCTATGTGAAGTACCCAAAAGTTGAATACGATTTTATGCCGGGATTTTAGCGAAATCTACCAAAATGTGAATTACGAATGAACGGGACGTCGGAACTGTGTATCGACAAAGGGAATGTGGTAACCCCCGACGAGATCTTACTGATGGTGGAGTCAAAACTTCAAACGCGAATTGCGAGTGCACGGTAAGTGAGAAAATGGTACCGACAAAGTGAACGTGGTAGCTTTCGGCAAGATCTTATTGATGGTGGAGTCAATATTGGCTAATAAAACACTGATCTGCCACACAAAAATGCGCTGAAGTCCCTTCGATCTCACACGAGGACTTTGATCATTTTTTTGAATTATCTACGAAAATCCAGACGAAAATTCACTGTTTCCCGGAAGCACTGATCTATGACTAGTTTGATATCGGTCCTTAATACTATTATTAGTAGGAGTTGCCCGAGGGGGAAATCGCAGAAAAAATTTTGTACACCATACATCCATTTGGTGTGCGAATCCATGGACTTCTTTGGATATCAGCGGATCGCCACCAAAGACGTATCAGATGTCCGAGGATATCCATGGAGATCCAAGGATTTCCATGGATATGATCTTTGAAAATCCGCCGACGTCTTCGAATTTGCTCTAGAACCTATAATCAAACACCTCGGTTCATTGGAAAGCTACGAATAGCCATGGGTGATAGAGAGAAATTCAGAAATATGCACTAGAAATCTTACTATCCAAAATCTGTTGCAATCATACTAAAATACACTGGAGTTTCCGGTTCTCTGTAAAGATTTTAGCGCATTTTTGCAAATTTATTAATATTTGTAAAAAGGTAGCCTTCCATCTCACTTTGGTCGACTGGCTGGCTGGCTGGCAGCACATGCGGGCCTGTAGACGAACGCTTGTAGAAAAAGGAGGAGTGTACATGTCCCTACCGAGGCCGTGTAATTAACAATTTTAGGGACGGGGCTACATGCGGAGGGTCACCGACATCTGGGCGCCATCCCCTAGCGTGTTATACTAACTTGGGGATATGTTTTGGTCCATTTGTTTTCAAATTGGTCGCGTCAGAAAGATTTTGTAAAGGCACACAACTCCTGCGTGACGGAGTTTTGGTTTTGTTTCTGGGGGCAAAATTAACCACCTTTTGCAAGACGCGCTTCTTCAAGGGGTAGTCGACTTGGGTCACTCAAAAGTTTCTTAGAGCTCTAATCGCGGTCTCTCTTTCTCGTGTCGCCATTAAAAGTTTGAGCCGAGGTTTGAGCTATGAGAAATACCAAAAAATTGAGTACTTGTGGCGGGATTTCTCTAACTGTTAATTATTTTATTATATTAACGCTTACAATAAATTGGTAGGTATATTTTAAAACTACAAAACCCATAGCGCTTTTTACCTTTTATTTTTCTGCATAAAGGTACGTTTCCTGTACTGCGTCTGACGCATGCGTCATACGCGGCGCGCTTGACGCTTCGCGTTTGACGCTTTGGCATCTGTTTTCTCTGAATGCGGCAGCCGCTGATGACTGAACTCCTATTGTAAAAACTTAAACACGTTCACTATTTGATTTTTTCCAAAACCTTTTGTTTATTTTCTTTACTTGTTTCTTATTCCAGATTTCGGAGTATGTGCGGCACGATTGCGAACGAGCTACCATACGAATTATTTTATATAGTCATAATGAGGATGAATCTGTATGTATCAGTAGACATTTTGATACTTCCGATAAAACAACATGGGAACTAAATGGGAAAAAAGTACCGTTTAAAGAAATTGAACAGACCATACAGCAGTTTAACATACAAGTGGATAACTTATGCCAATTTTTACCTCAGGACAGGGTGCAAGATTTTGCAAAATTGAACAAACAACAACTGCTCCAGCAAACCCAAGTCGCCATTTGTAGAAATGATTTGATGGAAAAGCAGCAAAATTTGATTAATTTTCGCGAAAGACACAAAGAGATTCAAGTTTCCTTGGAAAATTGGGCGAAGAAATTGCAAGAGTTACAGGATGCCAATAGTCGAATAGAGGGAAAAGTTCAAAATTTAACCAAAAAGAAGAAATATGCGAAATATATCGAAGATATTGAGCGAAAGGTTGCGTGGGTTAAATATGAAAATCTTCGCATAAAACTTGACGATATCAAACAAGATAAAGCAAGAGCGACTGAGGCGTTAAATCAACATAGGACCGCACTTCAACCCATACGAAGTACTATCGGTAATGCGGAGAAAGTGGTTCGAAATATTGAGCAAAGGATTAGAAATGTGGTAAGTGTTACATGTGATTAATATACCGTTTGTGTAAATTAATTTCAGAACAATGTGATAAGGAGTCACGAAACTGAAGTACAAAGCAAATTGGACGGTTCTACAAAAGTAAAATCGAGTCTTGTAGAAATTCAAGGCGATTTGGATGCTAAATTACGAGAAATAGACACCAGAAATGAGGAAATTTTAAAAATTCAAAACGAGATTACCGAACTTAACGAAAAAAAATCACAACTGCAGCAACAGAACGGTAGGTCAGTTGGTTTGATGTACCGAATGATTTAGTGTTTTAGGTGTCGAAAGAGAAAACAACATTAGATCTCTTAATGAGGAAGCTCGGAGAATTATGTCCGTGATTAACAGGGACACCGAAAAAAAAGGCGAGTGCGAAAATTCCAAACGCAATAAATCGTACGAAATGCGCTGCCTTGAAAACGAGCTGGAAAACTTGGAAAATGTGAAACAGCAGCGCTTGGAATGGTTACGACGTATGGATAAGCATGCGTATTCCGCAGTTCAGTGGTTGCGAAAAAATAAAGAGTTATTCAAGGGTCCGGTTTATGAGCCAATGTTGCTAGAGGTTAGTGCACAGTTAAACAATAAACTTAAACACCACACTGATACACCAAAATTTATTCTTGTTTCGTTTGTATTTTTTGAATTTTAGGATTCAATGAAATTTTATGTTCAGTTGGCCCACATGAAAGTGTAGTCATCGAACGAGGGGTATTTCGCAGGGGAATTTTAGTGTACAATCTTTAGGGAAGTAGAGGAATTGGTGGGGAATTAAAAGAAGCAGGAAGCAAATTAATAGATTGCGCAACGTCGCGTCGAATAAAACTGCTATCGCAGATCCCCATTACGCCGCGCCGGCTTTTATTTTGGTTCGTCAAATGCATTTGTATAATTAATTAAGGAACAAATCATACTCTCAGTATGATAAATATCACAAGGGATTAGTGCCAGTGTGGTGATTTATTGATGTGCGTGTTCATTATACAGTAAGAAAAGTAAGTAAATACATTTTATAATCTCAAAAATAGAAAAAGGTTGAAAGAAGGCATCAAATTAAAGCTGTGTACAATGTTGTCACTGTTAATATTTTTTTTTAATGAATAAAAATTTTATTTAAACAAATGAAAAGTTAAAAATTTCTAAAGATCAAACATTCATAATAAATAATAAATTTCTTCCATAGGGATCGCAGTATATTTTTTATATATTTATTTTATATATTATTTATATATTTTTTAGGTTAACATTCCCAGCGAATTTTGACTATGTATGAGAAAGTCTAAACAGAAGCTACCCATGTGTCTAGCTACACAGGCATTGACGAGGGCATTGACTATTCCACTGACTCAGACCAGATGGAACTCGACGATTCTGAAGTATTCTTGCAGGAATTTTTTTGTGACATATCGTATTCGTATTAAAAAGTGCTACTCAATACAATGTGTACTTTTTTACTTCACTGGCCCTCTTATCTCAAACATTGGAGCTCCAAACACAATCACAGCAGAAACCTACTGCACAGAATCTGTACAACTAAAACATGCGTGCTTTATATTTTATAATGTTGACCTTCCCACAGTAATACTAAACACCAATACAACCCAGACCTAGTAGTGTAAAGAAGGAGCGTCCCAATGTGATTTATGGCACTGCTAAGTCCTGCGAGTGTACTATCAAGTCTCGCGTGTGTACTGCCTAAAATTTGCGTACGTACTAGAGATCGTTCCAAAACTAAAAGATGATTGCGCAGAAACCATCAAATTTTGGTACGAATGTAAATAACCCAAAAAAAACAGCTGTTTTACAATTTATTCGAGTACAAAAAGACATTTGTGATCATAATACAAACGCACTGCAACATCATACATGCCCAATAGCATTTTAACACAAGACTACCAAGAATTTAAAATGTGTCCAGTGTGACTATGCAACAAATTATAATTCTTAACTATAAAACAGATTTATTAACATATAAGATCAACAAGGATTTAAAGTGTGTCCAGTGCGATTTCGTCACCAAACATAAATCCACTCTTAAAACACATCTTAAGATCTAACATTTGTCAAGACATGGATCCTGCTAGTATTTAAAATGTGACCTGTGTGATTTTGTCACAAAAAAAACCTCACATCATGTTTAGGGCGAATATTTTTCCTAAAAATTTAGTTCGCACAATTACGAAATCCCGAGTAAACCATCGGCGTGTAGGAAATTAAGAGCCCTTTCTAATGATGTGTCACTCGACTCAATGTTCAATTTAAAATTATTGAAGAGGTGGCAACCCTGCTTAGGGGGGTTTTTGCGTTTTTTCCAAAAACTTTCCTTACGAGTTATTCAGTGTGTTTCGTTTTCGTTGTGTCACCCTTCATAAATAAGATCAAAGTGTCATAATTTTGTAATCGCGAAGTACCGGGTGATTCATTAGAAGTGATGATCGCTTGAATTTCGCGCGTAAGGTTTTAGTGTTTTTTGCATTATTAAATTGACGGTTTGAATTTCGTTAGTATTATTGTTCTGTCATGACTGTCATTTAAGAAACCAGTGTCGCCGTTAATTGTTGTGTGCTATTTGCAGTTTATTACTTTTTCCATTTTGAACAATTTTTAGAGTTGATGCACTAAAATATGTAAGAAACGTGACTGTGTCTAGTGTTAGTTTATAATTTGTGGTAAAGCAGAAGCAGTATTTGTAGATTATAAATAAGTAAACGGTTTACTGAAAGCATGATGACACACCACTGCAATTAAATAAATGATCATCAGTTAGTACCAACTTCATAATTCTTTTGATTTGCGGGAAATTCAAACTGTCATCACTTCTAATGAATCACCCGGTATATATCGGCAAGTATGGGTTGGTTTTGATCTTTTAAATCATAGAACAAACACACGTTCACAATGAACACTGATCCCCCCCCCCCCCCCCCCCTGCGAAAATAAAACGCATTTTTTAGTATATTGTGTAGAATTAAAAAAACGTGGTATTGTTGCGTTTTGTTTGTCCGTCTGTCTGTTCGTCCGGACCCCCTTCTGCCATTTGACCCAATAAACTTTACACAAAAAAAATTACGCAACTGAAAACAATTCTAAAAGAAAAAATTGACACTGAGACAGCAAATTCAAATAAAATTAATTCACTTTGTGTTTATTCGTATGCAATCCTCCACATTTGTTTAATCAATTAAAATATTCTCATATACAGGGTGTCCCGTAATTATTTTTGGTGATTATACCGAAATAACGTCTACATGACGTTGTTTACACAACAGTATTATGTGTTTAGTTTGTACTCGGTTTTATAATAAAAACAAGTAAACCAAAACCACTACTATTACGTGGGTATTGCCAGCACAACCCACTCATGCGCAAACGGATAGACTACCTTTGAAATTGATACGTTTATTTTGACAGTTTTTAACCAAAAATATGTTGGTGATCAAAAGTGTACATGGATTACTTCTTGCGCATCGAGCAATAGAGCTTGGTCTTTTTCCAAGCAAATTGGTGCATAAATAATAATTTTGACACCTTTTGGGCAAAAATATTTTGCTCGCTATAAATACCTCGATTATCCGTACTTCACGAATCCGGAGCACGGATAATCCAAATTAATATTTTTCTTACATATATAATGTATTTATGTATATGTATGTAAAAAGGATAAAATTAAATATTTTTGAAAGGGAAATTAGTGAGTAATTAGAGTAATTAATGAGGAATTGGTGATGAATTACAGGAATTAGTAACAAACCTGGGAAATACACACATTTTTTCTGCAGTTTACCCCTCGTCATCGAATTAAATAATCAAATTGACGTTGGACGCTTTACCGTAACACAACGTTCAAGTACTCATTATCTGAGTCAAATCTAGTTATCAAGTGAAATAGTGTGGAAATATCAAAGTACTACTGTTTGCTTGGAATTTTTCACCTAGTTGTGTGTCTTTAAATCTTACTATTGACTGGTTATTTAGATTTCACGTATTAAATGTTTAGGTAATTGTGTTGTGACCAGATAATTAATTTCTTAGTGCGCGGGAAACAACACTTATAAACACTGATTTTAAAAAATTTAATTATCCTATTAATAGAGAATAGCTCATTCATATGGAAAACACCTTGTTTTAGTTGAATGTTTTAAATCCCAACCACGCGATATTCGTCGAAAATACAATTCCGATCAGAGACAGAGTTGCATTTACATGCGTGTTGAAAGAAGATATGAATACGCTCATAGTGAAATTGCGGGACGAACAGAAATTAAATGTTAACGTGGTACATTCTGGAATGGAACGATCCAGCATAAACCAGTACCAGCCGACAATTCCGATTGAACAACTAAAACCGTTTGGAATGTTTGCCTATATCAAATCTCTCGTCACCGGACCAGAACCGATTATGAAGTATTTATGCAAAACCTATCAAATACATAACATTCCTGTGGGGAATAGTCTGACAAATCAACGTTTCGAAAGTGTACCGCCGCAAATTACAAACTTCTTCAGCGGTAAGATGAGCGTGCAAGTTTACAAGTTACTTAGTTTCAATTTTTAGATACCTATCGGTTCTCGACGAGTTATTCAAAATATACAAGAGAAAAAAGTACCAGGCAAAATGAAATAAAATCCGACAATAGTTTCTCAATTTCTATGGACGCGGAGCGTATTGAAAATATTCGTGGCCAATTGACTGAAGTACAACAGTTTTGTCGTAAATATGACGACCAAGTCAGCAGTTTGAATAATCAGGTAATACTGTCTAAAGTCTCCTAAATCGACCACACTCCCTGTAGCTTTCGAAAGATTAAAGATTATAGCGCGTGAAGTACTACGGCTTCCATTTTAGATTTTACAAAATGGCTGTCTTAAAAATAATTTACATTAGCATCTCCGATTTTAATTAATAAAAATATAGTATGATTTTCAAAGCGACATAATGTTCGCGCACACCCGATAGGTAGTTATTGTTCCATAAAGATGTCATATGCTCGTCTTTTTTTACTTTATTTTATTTATTGTCCTGATTATTTTCATTTCAAAATGGCGATGTCTAAATTTTTTTTGTATTGGAATCTCACAAAATAAGCGAAATCAAAGGTACGAGTTTATCACACTTACTAAGAAATGTAACCTTATATCCCTATTAAAATGGTTGTAAACTGCTCTGAAACCTCCAGGTTGCGACTGATGATTAGAGGCAACTAAAAAAAACAAAGACACATTGATAAATAACGCGCAAAAATACCCACGAGTTCATGATACTACAGTCGACCATTTTGTTTTTCTATCTGTTCCCCAAAACAAATATTCTGGAAAAAGAATTTCGCTTTACTTATGACCGTTGGCCCAAGCTAACAGGTATGTATACAATATGAAAGTCACATTTAGTTGAAACTTCCCTTGTTTTCCTGGTGACAATTTTTATATGCCCCAAAAATTGGTACCTGAACATCTAACTTGAGTGGTACTATTTACTAGATTAACCAAAATAATCAAAGTCTGACGTTAATTCGACAAAATATCCAAGGTTTAAAGAAGGTAAAACAAGATATAGATGCTTGTGAGTCTCGACTAAGGATATTAAAGAACAAACTGCATCAGATGGAACAGAATCCGGCAACGAAAGAAGAAATCGAACGAGAATTTCATGCTCAAATAAAGGTAAGCTCGTTCTGTTCCGAGTTTCCGTACAGTTTGGTTTGTAGCACGTTCTTAATCGGTTGGTTGGCGTGCAAAAGGAAATCAAGGAAGCTTTTAAATCCTATTCCAAAGTAATATTAGACGCAGATCTGGATAAAATTAACCTAGAAACAAATCGTAAACAAATAATTTTTTTAAAGAATAAGTCGAAAGATTTAGAAACACTACTTGCTAAAACCGAAGAAACTTTAAACGTCATTAAGACGACATACTCAAACGTCATGGCGGAAGGAAAGGCAGCGTTAAGTAAAGCGAAACAACTTTCTAATGGACATACCCCTAACGATGAGGGATTCGATGTATTCAGGGACGTTTACGATCGTTTGCCGCAGGAATTAGTGGATCTGGAATCGGAAAAGGAGGGCACGCTCGCGAAAATCGATTGTCTTAGTACAGCCGACGATAACGAGTTGGGCGATTACCACAAGAGGCAAGAACTTATAATCAAATTTGAAAACGACATCAGGGACGGCCACGCCCAGTTGGACAATACAAATTTGAATATGGACAAATTGGAAAAGGAGTGGTTGGAGCCGCTGGAACAGTTAGTGCAAGAGATAAATGACAAATTTAGCACTGCGTTCAGGCGAATGGGATGTGCTGGAGATATTTCTATATACAAAGGTTTGTATATTTCATTCTGTTACTGCCCAGTGAAGAGAATGTAAGTACACACAAGATACAAAGATTTACAATGTCTATCACTAGAGGTACGCCCTTGTAGAGTTTTAACTTTACCTCTATTTCAGGTCCAAATGAGAAAGATTTCTCGGAATACGGTTTAAGCATCAAAGTGAAATATAGAGATTCCGAGCCACTTCAAGAACTAAACAATATTGTGCAAAGCGGTGGAGAACGAGCGGTCGCAACTGGTGCATTCATGCTATCCCTACAAGAACTCACTCCTGTTCCTTTTCGTTGTGTTGACGAAATTAATCAGGGTATGGACTCTAATAACGAGCGACGAATCTTTGAGCTTCTTGTTGATGCTACTACCCAATCTGACACCTCACAGTATTTCTTTATTACTCCAAAGGTTGGTATCCTATTATAGGTTTTGTGTTGTACATTAACCTTGTTTTAGTTGGTGCCAAATTTAAAGTTTGTTAAAGGCATGACCGTCCATATCGTTCACAATGGTCCTTTTGTCACGTCTCAAAAGGAGTGGAACCAAGCTTTTGATCATGTAAAGAAAGCTGCTTTACATAAGTGATTCGTTTTTTTATACTTTTGCAATGATTAGGTTACCAAACGTTAATGTATATCGAATAAATGAAATTACCCACACCCTCACAATTTCCATAATTCCCTTGCTTATACACGGTGTTCATTTTTCGAGTGCCACTATGGGGATCTCACTTATCTTAAGAGATAAAAAGTTGGTTAAATGGGGGCCAAGTTGAAAATTTTCGTGCTGAATAAGAATCTGAAAAGACATTTCAAATATCTTCAATAGTTTTGAAGATATCTCAAAAAAACAAAAATTTCTGATTTTCGTTTTTATTTTTTTTATGATAAACTAATCGTAGTAGACATTTCTAATTAACACATTATTCAGACACTTTTTAATGGAGATTTCAAATATGGCATCCTGTTTTTAATAACTCTCCAGATGACGGAGAAACACGTGGCAACTTTAGTTTTTCTTATGGGCGCCATTTTGAATTTTCTCATTTTGAGATTACGTCTTTTTTTCTCTTTTAAACGATATATCACACATGGTGGTGCAGTATCACATTTTTTCTAAAATACAATTTTAAATTTTTTGAGAAGAGTGCTTTGGAAAAACAAAACGTTCTTGTGTTGTGAACAAAAGGTTGACTTATTTCATGTAGTGTCGTTTAGGTTTATGCTAGTTGTAATGCGAAAATGCCTTTTTCAAGTGCAGATCAAAGAGATATGATCGAAATTTACTACACTTCTCATCGAAATGCCCACATGACTGCTGCAACATACTTGCAGCGTTATCCAGAGGGGCAACAACCTAGTTTGAGATATTTTTCTTTGCTGCATAAAAACTTGGGCGAATATGGTTCTTTTAAAAGATGTAGACAGCAATATGGTGATAGACCCAATTAATATGAGCAGGCAATTTTGCAAGTGGTTGAGATGAAAATCGAATTTCTACTTCTCTGACAACGCTGCAACCAGACACATGGATCAAACTGTCTAACTTTTGTTGACAACAAATGAACGTTTTGTTTTTCCAAAGCACTCTTCTCAAAAAATGAAAAATTGTATTTTTAGGAAAAATGTGATACTGAACCACTATGTGTGATATATCGTTGTACAGAGAAAAAAAGACGTAATCCCAAAATGTCAAAATTCAATATGGCGCCCATAAGAAAAACTAAAGTTGCCACGTGTTTCTCCGTCATCTTGAACGTAATTAAAAACAGGACGCCATATTTGAAATCTCCATTAAAAAGTGTCCGAATAATGTGCTAATTAAAAATGTCTACTACGACTAGTTTATCATAAAAGAATTAAAAACGAAAATCAGAAATTTTCGTTTTTTTGTGATATCTTCAAAAGTATTGAATATATTTCAAATTTCTTTTCAGATTCTTATTCAGCACGGAAATTTGCAACTTTGCCCCCATTTAACCAACTTTCTATCTCTTAAGATAAGTGAGATCCCCATAGTGGCACTCGAAAAATGAACACAGTGTATAGTGATGTGCCCCACGTTGGGCGCCAAAAATTATTGCTGTGTGCAATGGCGTGGTTTCATTACACCTTTGTTTATAAAAAAGGTAACACCATGACACAAAAATAAACAAGACACAAAATCTAAAGGCTAACAGCGCCTTATTGAAACATTTTACCCCTTTCCAACGGGAGAATACAGAAAAAATAAGTCTCAATGGTACTCGTTACTGTAATAATCAAAACTTAGTCTGAAACCGCCTGTACAGATGAGATAAACGACAAAACACTTTCACATAATTATTTTAACATAAATGCAGAACCGTGTATACAAACTTTCTTCTTTTTTTTTTAAATTTCCATCACTGGTTCTATGACGATTGACATTGTTGTTCTTCTATAACTTGTAACTAAATGCAACTTTCGATAGCAATCGGAAAACTATTCCTGTATTACTTCTTCTTAATTTTACTGACAAAATAGACTTCGATTCACCGGCTGACTGCCGGAAAAATGCGTATTTGAAATTTACACGCAACGGACTGTTACGTATGCTGAGTCAAATGACTCGAGATCGGCACGCAAAGCTTTAAGTCTGCCATCTATCCCCGATTTTTCATCTTTGGTAAGAGCCGACCAAATATGAGCACTCGTTTCGTTATCTACAAACTTTACACATATGCCACCGCTTATTTAAATCAATTAAATATTACTTTGGTAAAGAAATACGTTGTCATTGTTGGTAGGTAACTGTATGGAGGCTATGCATGGGACTGTATCAAATGAAATCTAGATTGGATCTGTGTATCGTCCGAAGGTGAAATTTTGACGTGTGCGTTGCAGGTAAAAGTGAAAATAAGTCACCTGACACACACACCAGAGATATATTATGTGGACAACTGTTTTTATGTGTCTTAGAAAAGAGCCACCTTGCTGATACTCTGTTGTTAATCGATTCTTATTAGTTAACTCTTGACATTTAATTACTGAATATTGGGGTTTTGTGTTGGTGCAAATATGGGACTGCGAATACATGCTACATACTTTGTTAATATTGTTATAATTTTATGTTAGACATTACCAACAATTAATTTTGTTACACAATTTAATATTAATTTGTTGGTTGGTTTTTTTCTTGTTAAGTTCTTTTTTCCCAGTCTATTTCTATTTTTACTCGGTGAACTAGGTACCTTTTTCAAAGTTTATTCTTGCTATGTGGCTCAGTGGTAGAGCGTTACCTACATAGCCGGAGATCGAGTATTCGAACCTGGGCTGAGGTTAGAATTTTTCGTCTGTGACAGAGATAGGAATTTCCTTAGATCAGTTTCGGGCATTCTGCCAGCTACTCCGAATTAGTTTTTCCTGCAGTTTTCCTAATTTGTAAGGTAAATATCGGAGTATTGCAGGCAACTACAAGAGAAAGGCCAGTTACTGTGTTGTTGGGCCGGGAACTCCGGTTGCCATATGATTTGAAGTTTGGTGCAAGACCCGGCCAAAAACAAATTCTGGGAAATGAGTACCTATACGTGGGAAAAGTGCGTCAGAAATTGGATGCAATCCATGATACAGTTCGCCGTAATACCTATGCAGTTGGCAAGCGATAGAGTGAAAATCCAACGACTTAAAATGTATCGAATACGGAAACAAACACGAGGAAAACCAGTGGTAGTGCATATAAATCGGTTCGCTCCATACGGGGGACAACGAAGTCCAAAAGCGGAAAATGTGATGCAAATGAGACCACTATGCACCGTCCACTTTCGCGGAATTTATGGCACATTACTCTGCGGAACGCAAAGGGCACGCTTTGGAGTTGTCTGTGAGGATTCTAAAGACTTGGTTGAAGTACAAGCGGAATACGCTTTGGCTCACTGCGTTGCCAAGGATGTCACAAGGCTCGGAGGCGAGACGCAACAGTTTTAAGAAGGGGGTAGTGTAGCGAATATTCCAGAAATCCCAGTATACATCGAGGCGCCATGAAATATTAGTTATCCGCGCGCGACTATAAATAATGATGAGGTGGCGCATTCCTTATTCCTTCAAAAATTCGTACTGTAGAAGTCAGGTACACTGTAGGAAGTGAGAGACAACCTATATACACGGGACAAGAAAATTTGTTTAAAGTATTTAATTTTTTCACTCAGAATAATTTACAAACATAGATGTAAACAATTTGGAAGCATTTAGTTTAGATAATAACAATTTGGATACGTGATTTTAAGTAGATAGGTACCCACATAATAATTTCATTGTTTGATAAGACAGTGAGAGTTATCAAAATAGGAGTTTAAAAATCACTGTTACTGGAACTTTTTCCGTCGTCCTTATAATCGACTTCTGTTGAGCTGACGATTTTATCGTGAAGAGTGCGCAAGTGCCGCAACAAGTTGCTTTTCACATTAAATCCCTTTTGGCAATGCTCGCACATGTACGGCTTCTCGCCTGTGTGGGTGCGTTTGTGTATGAGCATCGATGCGTGTGAAGGAAACTTTTTATTACACATCGTGCATATTTTATGCGTGGAGCCCTCTTGCCGGCTAACTCTGATCGGTTTCGTGGGCAGTGTCTTATTCGATACACGCAATTCGAACTCGGTGTGAGCATTCTGTATGTGCCGAACCCATTCAGCTGGAGTTGCATAAAACTTTTGACACATGTCGCAGTGCAATGGTGGGAATGTCTCGGAATCTTCATCCTAAAAATGAAAGTTGCTTTAAATAATTTTATAATTTCTACTGGCTGATGATTAAGGGCACTTACTGTCGATCTGCCTCTTCTTTGTCGTTTGGCCGGTAGCATGTCGGTATGTGTTTGAATGTGACGAACCCATTCGGCAGGTAATGTGAATGTTTCGGAACACAGCTCACATGTCAATGGAGAGTACAGCTCCTCTTCTTTTTCTTCATTATCATTCATTATTACTTCGGGCTTGATGTCAACTTCCGTATTAAACATGTCCGCATTTTCTAGGATTTCCATTTCTTCCTCCTCTAATTCGCTCCATTCGATTGGTTCATCTTTAATAACTAAATATTGTAAGTTTGAGGACTGTCCCAAGCCACTAATTGCTAGTGTAGTAATTTTTTCATCACGATTTTCTGTGCGGTTGAGATCCTTTGGGGATGCACTGGTTTCTGTGTTCTCAGTTACGGCATTTTTGTTAGGCAGGTCGGATTTCTTAATTGCAGGGGACTGTTCTGTTGAGGATTCCGTCTGCTTTGTTATGTCGGTAACCGTTTCACTGGCAGTGCTTGTTGGCGTAACATTTCCAGACACACTCTTTGTACCATTAAGCTGCTCTTGTACTTTTGCTAACTTTTTTTCGTTTGGACGATCTTCCTTTGGTCTCCATAAACCTTTTACTTTCAAAATATCGCCGCCTTTCAACACATTTTCCAAAATATCCTTCGAAACAGTCGTTTCACCGCTGTACATGTAGTTTATCAAAGTTTTGATGGTTCTGTAACTTATTTCTGGCGGTAATATTATAACTAATGGTAACGTTGTAGTCATTTTTTGCTGATGCTTGAGGACTTGGTGAAGGTATTGGCTACATGCCGAGAGAACAAAACGATGAGCCATGATGAAATGACCGTCCATTGTACAAAGCGAGACATCCGCAAACGTTTCGGTTGTAAGAGACGAAGCCACACATGAATGAAGATGAGAACTGTAGGAATGCCATTTCAGCTGATAATTTTCGGACGAGTCTGTCATTGTTGAACTGGAACGCAACAAATTAGGTATGTAACGATTAAGTAAATAACAATTAAATCAAATATAAGTAAGTACCTATAAGTATATTGTTTTTCCTCCCTATACCTTGCTAAAAGGAATCAAATAAAAATATTCCCTTAGATATTAATGGGTAAAAAAATGGGCACATATGTTTCAGATCCTATTAGGAAGTCGTGCGCCGTATAATCAATGCATGCACTCCAATAAAATATACCAATGAGAGCTAGTCAGTCACTTTACTGCTGGCAAAAGTCGGAGAACAAAATAAAAATTAAATATTTTAAATTAAATAAACACCTTTTACTCAAATATTTATTTTTATTCTGACTAAATCAACTGTAATTATTACCCACATATCGATTAACATGATCAAATTCCTACAAAAGTGGCAGTTTCCGAATGCTGACATTTCACTGAGTGTTTCTATGTTACTCACTTACACATTGTTAAGCAAAGCGTTCGTTTTCAGCTCTTAAAAGACTGAATTCATATACCTGCCTAAAGCGTTTTAATTTATTTGCCATCCACACCAACAAATTTGTTATAATAGGTTTTATCGGATTAGGATTTTGCAGGTATCAACTTTTCTTCTGCTTCTGCAATAAGTCATTGAATAGACGGTTTAGTATCTTTTTCAACCGATGGAAAATGCGAACTAATTTTAAAAATTCGTCGCCGTTAAACTAATGCTACGATTAGTATCGCGGGCGCGTACAGTCAAATTTATAAATGTTTATAAAAATCTGCTTGTTGTCACCAATTGTACTGGTAAGGCAAGTAAAGAGAAAAACATGTGTTTTTTTCCAATGTTGAACGTATCTACATGAAAAAAATCAATAAAATTGAAAAATGCAAAATATAATACGTTTAAATTTACTGCCAAACACTATTGACACTGACTGTATCTTTAAAATACAGCGACACCAAACCAAGCCTTCTGAACAAACTTGATTGGTTAGTTTGCTCGACTGTATTCAGGTAGGTACAATATGATTTTATTTTATTTCCCTTATTTTTAAATTATATTACAGGCAGGGGCGGACTGGGTAACTGCGGGCCAGGTGGAATTGCATAGGTTACGGGCCATTAAAGTATTAGTGTAGTAATGATGGTGGCCTGGGGGGGGGGGGGTTAGCTCTGAGGTGCACCACAAAAACAATTTAAAGTACTCCTTTCTCGAAAATAAATTACCATACAGTTTTTTTTTAAATTGCAGCTGATAATTAAATGTAACAAAATATACAATCCACACGTGACACGAGGGTGCGTCGCCTATCATTGTATTTCAGCACTTTCATCCTACGACAAAAAATGATAAATTCATTGTAAAACACTTCAATTAAAACAGAATTTTTTAACAACCTAACATCAACCCCAATTAGAGAAACGTGTTAATAATTTATTAATAGTGCAAGAAACTAAATACAGCACATACTTATAAATTTCCAACGGGCCATTATAATCTACAGGCCAGGTGGCAATCGCCACCCGCCCCCCCGTGCCAGTCCGCCCCTGAGGTATAATAAAAATACCTACTATAAGAAACGCGTGTTTTGTTTGTCGTCAGGTTACCTCTGTCAATCGAAATAGTGGTCATTAACGTTTACATTGCGCCACGTCAAATTTGTACAACTGTTTGCTACAGTTTTCTTTATTTTATCGCGTTTTGCTACATTGGCCGATAAAAATCCGTTAGTTTCATAACGAACATTTATAGGAGCTTAACTTCCGTAAGTCGTACTGCGATATTTTCCGCTAAAAATTGTATAGAAAATGCCATCGGGTTTACCAAGAAAAAGTAAGCAACTTATTTCTAATCCTATTGGTTCTTTTGAAAGAGAAAGAGATAATGATGGTCCACTTTTACCAATCGCAGAAGTGAGGAAGGTGAGTTGTTACTTTACTAAAATAAGAATTCGTATACGTAACAAGTTTCTTTTCACAGAGAGTTGCGGATGCATTAAATATTAGCCTTCGAACAGTTCACAAATGCATTTGGAAAACCTCTAAAAAATCCTAAAAAACAGGGCGATGTAAGAAACCCGTTAGTGATGTTGATGGTTTCACACAAGCAGCGATTCGAAACTCCACCTCCATGATTCAATAGTAAGTTAAAACGCACCTCGAATGGTACAAGCAGTTTACGTTTGTATTTTTAGAACAACATCTTGCCGCTAAACGTCCGTCGTTTTGATATGAAAGTAATGGTCGCTCTGCTCGTGAGTACGGGGTAAGTCAACATTGCAACCGTTTCTTGACTTCTACATACTGCGGCCGTTGATATTACGAAAAAACAATTGAAATGATTTTGATTTCAAAATATTTTCCTTCAAACGTTTGTAGAACATGACTCATTTCATGACACAGTCAGAGAAAGTACTTTGTCTGACGCTGCCAGTACTAACGAGTACTTTCCATCTTATTCGTAAAAGATCGCGACATAGACAATCTGTTACAAATAACTATACTGAAACATTTTTTTGATTTTGGTCAATAGAAGTAGTTAATGTAATGGGTATACTACTTACAATGCAGCACTGTCTGTATGGCTGCTTACATGCGACTCCCTTCCATGGATTGCATGTTGCTATGTAAACATACTTAGTGATGATGTCATAATACACCGATGACGTGCGCTCAAATGAAGTAGAATCTTAATAATAATAATAATAATAATAATTTATTGGTGCGTTAACAAAGTTTTGCATTTTGCATTTTGAATCTTACTCAGTTCTGTAAAGCACGGGCGCCACCTGCAACGTTTAAAGACACTTGGCTACGTGTCGTGCCTTTAAACTCGTGTTTTACAGACTTGATTATACACTTAGTTTCTTAATATACTATATTTATATATTTCTATATTTTTAAATGCTCTGGAACTGTCATTTTAGAATTGCTTGATTTTTGGTTGCCTCGTTTATTGGAGTAAATATGTATTTGTAACTCGTGCGAAATTTTTAGTTTCCACTGCAACCGCATTGTGTCGTCTTCTTTTACCACAGGATTCTACAATAAATTTGTTAATATCCTAGTTCTTTATGTTTGCCACTAGCATAGAGTAAATAATATACTCTATGCCACTAGAGACCATCCATAGATTTCTTATTACAATAGTTGTTTGTTTTGCCGCCGGAGGTCGTGCAGAGGTTTTCTTAATTGTTTTTGGCGCACGCATTTCCTTGTACAAAATAACATTATGGGATATATTACATCGTGACTGAACCGGATATTTTTGAGTTTTTGAGAATCACGACATAAATAAAGGTACCTACTTATGTATAAAACAGTGTCCTTGAGAAAAAGATCAAATGCATAGTTTTGATTTTTAAGATCGTGTGCTGATTTGCATTGAAGCATTTCTGCACTATCCGAAAAAAAACCTTACATGTTCTCCAGTACCAAATTCAACGCACTCCGGGGCCTATACCTACAATATTAAATGGATAACGAATGTGCAAGATAATTAATTCAGGTGTGTCTAGAAATTAAATCGATTTTATGAAGTGTAACTACATGCATAATTTACATTTTCATTTTGTAATGAGTCAATTCCATATAAAACTTAAAAGGCACCAGTTCACTTTGCACCGTCGAATAAAACTCAAGATGAAGAGATCAGAGAAATTTGTACACGTCTTCGGACCAATGTACTATTTGTCGACCTTTTCGGGCACGATTGGCGTCAACCTCACGAAGTCGGGCAATTGCAAGAGAAGCTATTGGAAAATAGTTCAGTCAGTAATTTACATTCTTATTTTTATTAAACTCTCACTCAGCATTTCGAATCAACATACATTTCCTTTTTCCATTATTCCATTGTCGGGGATTTTGGTTTTCCTCGGCCAGCTCTCTGCTTTTCTAGTTTTCTCGATCACAGTCATTGGACTTGGACAAAATCACGTATACGTCAATTCCTTTACGAACGCCTTTCGCAAAGTCAACGAGGTTGACGAAGCCATATATAAATGTGGGCGACAGAACGAACTTTGTGAAAGGAACTATTCTCTAATAAAAAATTTAAGATTGGGAATAACCGTTTGGGCGGTATGGTATATAGGCATGGCTGTATCGTTAACTGCATTGTTTGATACGTACAGATTTCAATTTTTAAGGTTTTTCGTGTACGAATTTACTGACTGCTCTATAATGGTCCAATATTTGACGTGGATTACTGTGTTTCGCGACCGATTTCATGTGCTTAATGGGTTAGTGAAATCCAAAATGGTGAATTATAACCAAGACAGTGAAACAGTCAACTGCATTGAAACTGTGCTAGAATTGCACAAAAAGCTGTTAGCCATCATGTCGATGATCTACAAGTGTTTTACTTTACTTCAACTCTTTTCGATGTTTTACACCTTATCAGTGCTTGTAGGTCAAACATATGTTCTTTTGTACGTGATATTTGTTGCACATTACAATGGTAGTTTTGTTGTACTCATCTTTGTTACTCTCCCATTTGGGACTTTTTTTGCTTTAAAACTCGTTTTCATTGTAAAACGCACAACGGAAATGTGTTTTCAGGTGCTAGTGAATTGTGCAAGTAACCAACGAATTAATAAGTATATTTTAGGCAAATTACACCGTTATATATTACTGCACGGCATAGTAGTAGATCCTAAAAACTCAGAATTTAGAAGCCAGGTATTAAGTCTTCGGAAGTCGCCAATTAAACATATTTTTTAGATAATCTCCAAAGTGTTACATTTGATGAACAGTAACCTAGAAGTGACTGTGTGCAGACTGTTTAAGTTGGACCCAACTTTACTACACTCGGTAAGGTGTCACACAATTTATTCGATTGTTTAGAAGTAATTCATTATAGATGTGCTCTGCTGTAACTGTCTACCTCTTCATTTTGCTACAGTTTGATCTAGATTCTGTTAAAAAGGCAGCTGGAAGAATATGCGCCAATACGAGTTATTTAACGAACACTTCTAAGTACTAGAGCCCAGTATAAGGAAGATGTTTATAAATCGGATGACGGATTCAATTATGTTGAGCTCATTATTTAATTTGTTAATATTGTACTGTGGTTCTATAGATTGACATAGCTTTATCTGAAAATGACTGTATCTAGGTATTTTGAAACAAATTAAATGCAGAATCCGCAAGCAACACAATGCTCATTCTCCCTAGAACACCTGAATAATTAATCTGTAATTAAGACGTGGTTTTTCCACCTAACTGACCTAACGAAAATTAAAAGGAAATTGAATACAACAAAAATATTGTATACCGCCAAATACAAGAGGGGCCGTTACTTACTACAGCAAAGTAGTAGATAAGTTAGTGTGGTCCAATTAATTAAGTGGTTTTTATTAGGGCAGATATATGAAAACTAATTAGGTATTCGTGATCTGTTTTTTCTTGCTTATTCCATTATCGTTCCCAGAAAGCACAAACTCGCTTTGGCATTATTCAGGCACTATTTAAACGTAGAAATCAATGCCTATTAGGCCTATTAGTAACTTCGCTGCGCAAAGACTCTATATATGTATAGTTTAGGTTGTTAGTTACAGGAGTCGAATAAGAAAATATTGATAATTTCGTCACGATGGTGCTACACAGTCCTTTATAGCGTACACTTGAATTGGCGGGTTTACTATTCATTTAATGAAAGCGGTCTTTCTTAATTTATGCGCGTGACTTTTTATTTACTTAAACCTTATTCCCGTTAACTTTCGTTTTTCGGAAAACAACGAATTATTTCAAATTTCACTGGTATAGGTAAATCGCTTTTTATGGAGATCAATTGTCCATTTTTGTAAACCAACCCGCGAATATTTTGTTATTATTCGGAACCGAAACTGTTCGCTCAACGCCAAAATCGAGAATCTCTTTTAGGATCTATTTGGTCGCCCTCAAACCGCGAATGTCTGCTAGCCCTCGAGAATTAATTCCCACTCGATCTTTTGATAGTTAAACCCGTCCAAAAATAGCGGATTGTTAATGATGATAGTTATTAATTAATTTCTATTGGTTAAAGCTTTTAGTTCTACCAATCCCTGTTGTTTTCCAAAATACCCGCAATTCAAAAAACTTTTCTCAGGATGACCTCATTAGAGAATATTGAAAACCGTTGCGTAAAAATGACACACATTACACTGACGCCAATCATCCAGATTAAATTCTTTGTATTATCACGACCAAGATTTATCTGAGAAACCACTTCAGAACCTTGACATTTTTATACAGATTTTTTCATGTTTGCCTATATCCGGTAGTTTTTGAGTTATTGGGATTCTTGAAAAAAATATTCTTATTTTTAGCTTCAGTCAAATGTCGACGTTTTAAATGATTTTTAGCAACTTTTAAAGAATAAACTTTTTTCCTTCTGTATGTACGTGCGTACGTTGGCAATTTTCCGAGGTAACGGCTCGACGGATTTTGTTCAAATTTCGGATATTAGACATATTGAAACGGAAAATAACGAGCCGGATTTATCAAAAAAAATTTTGGAGTGCCGCAACGGCATCGAGCTTTTTTTTCAAACAGCAAACTAAAATTTTTATGAAGTTATTCCAAAGACCTTATTTTTTTGTGTACAACCTACAAAAATTGTGCCAGATTTTACTACAAAAAAACTGAGAAAAAGAATGTCCAAGTTGAAAAACTAAAATTTTCGCCAAAACGGTTACTATGATTTCGATAAAAATTTGCAAATGTACACGTGCATTACAAAGGATGTAAAACTGTCAAAAACTTTTTTAATATCTAAGTTTTTAGTGCCGTGACGTCATACAACTTTTTTTTCAAATAACAAGGCAATATTAAAAATATTAAAAATTATATTCTGTCAAGAATTTGGCACATTTTAATAATAATAATAATAATACTTTATTAGTGTAGTTTATCACAAGATATTTACACAAGTCAAATTACAAGTCAAATTCCAGTAGGTGTAGTAGGCTCCAAATTTTTAGAGAAACATTGGCATAATTATGTCAAAAACTTTGACAGATAGGTACGCAAATCTTAAATGCGTTGAATTCAGAATAAAAATGGTGTATTACAAAAAAAAGAAACTGATATGTTACTATCTATAAAACCACCTTTCTGTATTTACGGAAGCGACCCCCTTTTGGAAATTATTTTATTTCAATTCGCAATGGGCGACTATGGCTGTGAACCAAATTTCAAGTTTCTGTTTCAATTACAAGTTTAAAGACTTCAAACGAACGGGGTACACGAATCACCCTGTATAAATATGACAAACAAGCTATTTTCGGAACCCTGTATACAAAATCGATCAGTAAAATTGCTGTCATAATAATGAATTCATTTTCTTCATGTGTTACGGGTTTCTCTCTTTCCTGTTTTTCATAGCTCACATTAAAAACTCTTCTTTTGAGTATCTTAGTTTATTGGACAATCTTTTTTATAAACTACTGGCTACTAAACAATTTTTCTGACATACATCCAGTAGCAAATAATATTAATTAAATCATTGTTGCAAATTCCATTTTTGAATCAACTAATCAACAATCAACAATAAGATTGTAAATTGCAATGAACCAAACTGACAGATGTTATATTTCATTTTATTTTGTTTTAATATTTTTCAATATGGCTTTTCATGGCATACTATTCAAATTGATTTATTTAAGCTCACGCGCCTCATTGGTTTAAATCAGTGGTTCTCGAACTTATTTCCATCGCGCCCCCTTTCATAAAACTATGATTGTTCACACCCCCCTATCCCGATTTAAAAATAAAAAATGCTGTTACTACAAACGAATTTATTAAAAAATTTACAGGGTGAGTTTTTTTCATTTTTACTATTGGGACTCGGAAATGGTAAGAGATACATATCCGCTAAAATAGGCAAAAAATTAATTTTTCCTTTACAAATAGGGGTCATTACCAAAAAAACGAAAAATGTCATTTTCGGGAATGCGTTGGTGTCCATTTATTTTCAAAGATATCAAAAAATAATTTTAACAAAACCATGGTGATTTTAAAATTTCTGAGTGTTACGACCCATAAAATATTATGTTGTTCAATCAAGTCGAATATTGTAGCCATAACATCAACGGCCTTTGAAGTCGTTTTTACTTCATTTGAGAACTTTTCTCTTGTAGCACCTAAAATACCTAATAAAAGTATTTTAAAGGTAAATATTTGCCTCAAACACATCAGAGATTTCGCGTCCCCCTTAACAGCGTTTTGTGCCCCTCCCCCGGAGGCGCGCGCCTCTCTGTTTGGGAAATACTGGTTTAAATGTAAAATTATCCTTTAAAATGATGATGAAAAACATGAAAGAGTTTTTATTTTGATTGGTTTAGTGTAATGGTTTTACAATAATTTGAAATGGTGTTTATAATTTTTAACGCCTACTAATTACTGAGAGGCTTTTAAAATCGAAAAACACTGTGAATTATTCGAAATATTGTTGAATTACAAAAAATATGCTCAAAGTAAATTTTGAAAATTGACGGAGTGATTTATGTTCGCACAGAAAAAAGTTTAGTTGTAACCTCGGTTGTGATCATTCGGCGTACGGAGCATTCAATTTTTCCTGGACATCTACTTTTTGGAAAAAAGTGACGAATTGCGACTCATTTTATATATCATGCGTAATACATGAAATCGCAATTGCCCAAGAAATCGAAATATGTAATAATATACAGGGGGTTCTGTTAAAAAATGCAGCTTTAATATAAACCACCCTGTATAACAATTTCGATTTTGTTGAAAATGTGTTTAGGTTGCCTTAATAAACCCAGAATCCTCCATCCATGCACTAATGGGCGGAATTTTTTTAAATATTGCAAATATTTCAAAAGGAATGGGGGTTACATTTGCACATAAAATCAATGGGCGAAACAAAAATATGAAACAAAAGAACGAATATTAGCAATAATTCCCATTTGTAACTCCTGATTTTTGTTTTTACTGGTCATTAAAAAATATCTGTTGCTAACTTGTTGCGGAACGAAAGCCTTTCAACGATAAGAGTTAGCCCTAGCACTAGAGAACGTTTTTTTCACTTTTCAACCATCGAAAAGACGTTTTGGAGTTGCACATAAACAGGGACGGACTCCGGAGTGCAACGCAACTTACAGAGAAGAGTATTCGGTATGTATGAAAGAAGAACTGCGCTGAAACGATCATAATCTGGACTATTGCGCAAATCAATCTCAATCGGCGATTCTAACGATTATATTAATGAGTACGTCTTAGTAATGATGAGGGTATATTATTATTACTTAATCGATAGTTGATTCCAAAGTAATAAATAAGTGCTAATAAAACTGCGTAGCTACCGACAACGAAATAATATGGTTCAATTACAGAATTGGTGCTGCTGTTCGACTTTTATGAACGAGGGCGCGTTTTAAATAACTTCCTATTCTACCCTTAGCATGAACATCAAATGTTTAGGAAGAAAGTATCGTAATTCATATTTACCTATAAGTTTCGCAAAGATAAAAATCAGCGCACAGTTCACTACTATCGATACGTTGCACAGTCAAAATAAAATTGTATTTTAGGGTCTCGTACAAAATCGATAAAATCGGTCTACCTCTATTGATTTTCATCCACCAATCATAGAATGCCATTTATCGTATCGATCTGACATCGCTCTCAGCCGCGCACCGCTACTATTGATTTTTAGACAATTATGCTTATTTAGGAATAACTCGTTTCACAATAATCAAACTGCTTTTTTAGATACACATTTATTACGATGTATGCTCACCCTGTTTAATAAATACCTATCTGCGCGTTCATTTATATTATAATTCATGGGGGTTGTAGAACTGTACATTTAAAACCAACGCTACTGGTCTTCTCTCTCTCTTTTCGTTCAACCATAACTTTTTGCTTAAGCCGAAGTAGGTATAGTATTTACTCAGAAAATCAATATCTAATAGCATTTCCCTTATTTGTAAATAGGAGCAACGTATGGAGGCCGCTCAATTTATTGCATAAAGAGTGTAGTAAAAGCACGCACCGCCGGTTTCTTACTTTCTATTTTACAGGAAATTGAGTAATAAAAAGAATGGCTGGCGTGTTGACGACCCACAAAATAGAGCGGTAAAAAAACGCAGGTGGCCAGACGCACAAAAGACAAGGGATGATTATTTCGAAGGCTTAAACCATAGAATCCGAAGTGCTGCCGGTCAAATGAGAAACATACTTGAATATATTAGCTTATAGATTGCTTGTGCCATTGTGATGGCGTAAAACGCATGTACTATACAGAGTGTCATTTATTTCATGCCATTAAGTTAAGCCAGAATACTACCCATTTTACGACAATAAAGTGTCTTCTGAATTATGACATACAAAGAATACCTACCTATGTAGAAATGATTTTATTTTAAGTTCGAATCGAATCTAGGTGGGTACTTAAACCACCCCTTACTTTGTCAAAATCAAAATATTCATATTGAATTCAAAACAATGCCATAGTTTCGTGCCGATTTGTAGTTCTACTTCGGACACATCGTACATAATAGATGCTTTGCCCCTAATTTTTCACACAACGGTTTTGCACCTGTGGATATTTTCTTAATATATGTTTGTCCCCAGAAACCGTCCCATAACACCTAGACTCCTGAATATTGAACCCTAAGAAAATTCGTTTTGGACAATTTATCCCTTGAGGGTACCACACCCTCATAAAGTTATCAATTAACTTTTTTTGTTGGCGCTCTGGTACAGATTTTTTAGTTTTTTAAGTTTGACATTTTTCTCAGGTTTTTTTAAATGAAACCTGGCACAATTTTAGTAGGTTGTACACAGAAAAATAAGGTCTTTCGAATAACCTAATAAAAAGTTTAGGTCGCTATTTAAAAAAAAGGTTCGATGCCGATGCGTCGCTCCAAAATTTTTTTCCAAAAATCCGGGTCATTATTTTACCGAAACTCGTCCTGAAACCTTCATTTTCCTGCCTACTTTCTGTCAGGAAATTTGAGTTTCCATGACAGAGGCAGAGCAGACTACGTTACTTGTCGCTTGTCACTTTACAGGCCGCACCTGTCACTTTACCGGCCGCATCTGTGACATTGCTAAATGTCTATGACTCCTGTCACCACTGACAGATTGATATTAATCAAAAGTTGTATATGAATATTGAAATTTTATATTAAAATACGATTTCGGGTAAAATTTAATACAAAACTCGTCAGTAAAATGACATTACCTGACTTGGAAATTAAAGTACTCGGCCCCAAAGATGCCTCTTATTTCAATATTTCCTCGCCAGTAATGTGTCATTTTCCTGACTTTCATGTAAATAACTAATTCATGGAAAAATGGATTTAAATCGGTCGGTATTGGTAAAAAAAGTAACACTGGACCTCGGGCTTTAAACCATTCTCTCAGGAACAAAAACTCTTTTTAATCCATTGTTACTTAGTATACTATTTTGATATCCCCGCTAGTTTCCGCAATAATCGACTGTTTCAAGATAAATAGGACACCCTGTATTTTATTGAAATTTTTGAATGTTTGTCAAGTTAGATGGAGTTTCTCCTACTTTTCTAGGGATTTCGACCAATTTGACGTTTTGGTCGTCATTTAAAAGTTAGAAGGTTCTAAATAATTTTCCAGATAAATAGTGGTTATGGTTAGAATCTGAGAAATAACTGGGTCTATTGTAGTACGACATACGTAGAGGTTTTTTTCGTGTTGACTTTCAATGCGTGTGTTGATTCTTTAATAACTTCAGGAAGGCAGCTGTCGCCTTGGAGTCTGAAAATTATCTCATCTCAAGCCAAATAAACCCCTAAAGTAGATTTTAAAAAGCGACAGAGCACCGCGGTGTGACCCTACGGGGTCATTGGACATTTTTAATAGGCTTCTTACATGTGATATATAGGTCAAATGTGCAAAATTTGAACCGAATCGACCCAAGCGTTTGGCACTTATCTTGTTCACGGACAGACAGACAGACGGACACCATCGACTTCCCTATATCGCTTTGTACTGCCGCTTAATTAAAATAAAGTAAAATAATTGATGGGAATAGGACAAATAATAATTAACGTCACAATCGAGGGTGATTTAATAAATGATCTCAAAAATATTACAAATAGGACACTGTAATATATACTCGTAGATCTGCAATGTCAACATTTAAATTTCAATGAATTTTTACTAAAAACAATGGAGGTATAATCGTTAAATGAATCAAAGAAAGGTGGTTATTACTTATTATTACAATTCGATTGTATTGAAAGCCAGTATGTAACCAAACATATCAAGGAGTCATCGAAAATTAAAAAAAATACCGTTCACGGGTCGCAGCGGAATTTTCGAATTCAAGAACGGCGCTTTCTGCCAATCTGTAACAGATAACAACACAAACGAACAAATAAGGGGGGGGGGGGGTAGTGAATAGTTTCTCGTTTTAATTTTTTTTATGTTATTTGAACAGATACAAACAAATCTTTCTCATAGTCACTATTTGAGCTCTATAAAGTAAAGTACACACTGTATAATGAGTAGATTTTTTATTACGAATACAACGATATACGACACACAAAAAAATCAACAGTTGGTTTCAGCAGGATGGTGCACCCGTGCACAAGGGCCTAATCGTGCGAGAATACCTATCGGACAAATGTTCCATTTTCCAGGCAATTTGTCGGATAGATATTCTCGCACCATTAGGGAGATCAATGGTTAAATTTACTCACAAGCGAGTGCATACTCCGGTAATTGAGTACCTACAGCAAACAGTTTATTGAATTTTTTAATTACTGGAGAGATATTCTCAATGGACTTCACAATGTACAGAGAATGTTTAATGAGCTAATATTTAGTATTAGTCCAGTATGCGGAGCAGATGAGAAGGGGCGATTCCTGCAAAAGGTGGTGTAAACGATGTTATCGTTTTAAATGGTCCATTTGGGTCCAAATGACATGTATTTGAAGAGTGCACACCAATTTTTTCTCGGCACAACTTTGGGCAGCCAAAACACCGACTGTTTTCAGTTTTTCTCTTAAAACTCGAAAACGGTTTTTTTATTTTATGAATAACACTTCTTTATTAAATTAATGAAAACACAATCCTGCGTCGATCAAAAGATGAACGAACAAAATCGGTCCAATAGAAAAATGTTTACAAGCGATCAAAGAAATCCCTTAAGCTCCACGGAAATCCCTGAAATCGGATACAATCTATATAAATAAAAATGTATGTTTGTATGTCCCTTATACTTGCCTAAACCGTTCATCCGATTGCGATGAAACTTTGGGGAATAGTTGGAAGTATGCCCGGGAAGGTTTCTATATAATAAAAGAAATTCCGTCTGTCTGTACGTACGAATGTCCCTTATGCTTGCCTAAACCGTTCATCCGATTGATACGAAACTTTGGGTAATGATCGGTCATATTTCAAGGTTTTTATGTAGGTAAGTAAATAAATTTGTATTCGTCCTGTCTCTTATGATGCCACTGCCAGCTGCCTAAACCGTTTATCCGATTGCGACTAAACTTTGGGGGTTAGACGTACGTCCCTAACTGTTCATCCGATTGCAGGACGAATGACTGCGAAAGTTTTTGAACTCTACAAGACAGCACCCGCGCACAACTTACGAGCATACCTATCGGATCAATTCCTGGAAAATAGAAAAAATGTTAGATACGTATACTTGCACGATTAAGATGTTGTGAGTAGATGCACCATCCTGTTGAAACCAACAATTTCCAACTTTTGTTTTTATTTGTATGACGTATATAGTTGTATTCGTAATCAAAAGTGCTACTAAATACAGTGTGTACTTTTTCCACGGGCCATATAAAAAAGTATAGTTTGTTATCATTTCTCCGAAACAAAACGTTGCATTAAAAATCTTCCAACGGTGCTCAAAAAGGGGCAAGTATTTTTTGGGAACAAGAAAACGGCAGTTCTAGGATCTAATGTAAACCCGAGTGTCTTCAAAAAGTTGATGATCGAGTCCAATACTCCACAGAATTCCTTCCACTTTTGACGTTTCGACTACAACCAGCAGGATTATATTGTGCCAGTAGAAAGGTCAAATTACCGCACTTACAACGCCACCTGACCACTGAATTCATTACTTCTTTCAGGGCAAAACCCTCTATCGAAGCATTTCTTGCAGAATATTCAACATTATAACTGATATGTATTCCAAATGACATCATTTTTTGGTGCAAATACAATTCGGGAAAGGTTTCAATGCAAATTTTAAGGTATTATTTTTTCTATAACAAACATCATACACATCCATCCCAACATGTAACCACGAATACGAAAATTATAAACACCCGTGCGAAGTGTTTGTTCGTCCTTTTCGACGTAGGTTTTTGTTTTCTTTTTTTACTAAAGAAGTGTTATTAATAAAATATGGACCGTTTTCTAGATTTAAGCGAAAAACTGAAAAAAGTTCAAACATTTTGAGATTTTTTGGCTTCAAAAGTTGTGCCGGGAAAAAATTGGTGTGCACTTTTCAATTAGATGTTATTTGGACCCTCGTTTGGACCCACATGGGCCATTTAAAACAATAATAGTTATTTTTACAACTAGAGAAGAAAGTGGAGTTTTTCAGAGTTGAAAAACACTTTCTTCTCAAGTTTTACATATTATTTTTTCTGAAACTACTTTAGAAAACGACTACTTTCGTCTCTAAAAAGGGTGAGGAAAATGTGAATTTCCTCTCTAGTGAGGAAAGTAAAAACAATTGCTGCGTTAATCTTAATAATGACATTTAAAATTGAAACATACCCGCATCTAGATGGCTATGTGCCAAACTTCATTATTGCATACGATAATTTATTCAATTTTGATTGTAGCTTCAAAAAAAATCTTTTACACCACCTTGTGTAGGCCAAAATTATCTGCATACAGGACTAAATACAAAGTTTTATATTTGATTAAAGCCGAAAGTTCAACGGTTAATTTAATACAATTTTACAATTTAATAAAATAAAAAGAACAAGTGGATAGCTAAGGAATACCATTTTAAGGCCGTTTCTGATGAACAAAATAAACAAGATTACATTACAGACAATAATGGATTGTGGGTTTACTTTCATCTAATATATGACAGAGATCTTTTAGAGAACAAGTCCTTTGAACTAGATGAAGCAGAAGAAAAGGCTCGATCAATTGAAAGAGCCAATCAAAAATTCAGAAACGTACACGTACCTACATATCAAATTCTGAATAACCCATGCTATTTAACACGTTCTGGAACTAAGTCTTTGGTTATGAAGAATAAGGGAGACTTCTCGAGGGAAAGTAGTTTTGCCAGAGTCATATAAAACAATTCATTTAACTTTATCTAAAGCTAACAATTTTTCAAGATTTGGGAATTTGGTTACCAATTATCATGGCTTTTCTTGTACCTACCATGCTGCCACTATCCGCATCATTTTTTTTAAATAAGTATAGTGAATAATAACTATTTATTAACTAAAAGTACAAAATTACAAATTTAAAGAAAATTGACACAATGTACCTCTAAAAGTTTACAAAGTAGGTAGTTTATAAATAATGCGTACCAAAAAAAATTTCTTAATAAATTTCATTGTCATTTAGAAATACAGACAGAATAAATAACGTAATGTAAGTACACAATGACCAATCTATACATTCCATATTTAAGTTAAATTAACAAAGTGAGTTTGTGTTACAATTTTCAGTCCAAAAAATGTAGGGGTCTATACAATATACGTTTTTTTGTTACAAATATGCATCTAACTATATTTTTAAGTACTTAGTTATACGTATTACAGCCACTGAGCTGTTAACCAAATAAAACAACATCCTGAAAATGTAAATCATAATTGACAATTTATTATTTCTGATATTATCATCTTATTCGTTCAAATAAATTCCATGGAACGAACAATAACTGAAACGCTGGAGTGTGAGGTAGTGTACCTATCAATTATCGCTCATTCTTTAACAAAGCCTAAAGTTACGTCGCTTATCGTATTTAACTGAATTTCTAAATTTAGGATGATCAAACATCAGATATAATACATTGTTACGACAACGGTCATTAATTGCAAAATGATTGAATTTTGATGTGCATAACTGCAAATGTGGATTAACGGCTTAGTGCTTACGATTAGCTAAAGTTGTTTTTGTTACGGTTTCGTCCATTTGCCCTTATACTATCTATATCATTTACGGCACTGCTATACCTTCATTTACACCAGTATATCAAAAAGGCATTTTAACTTGTGCAATTTGGTTCTGTAACTGTAACCTGCTTAGTACGTCTATCAAACTAATATAAATAGGTAACTTGCACAGTTATAAACTTATTCAACATTTTCCAAGAGATTATGAAGTAGCTGTAACCATTTTTGCACAATTAGTAGCTATAGTCTGAACATTAATTTTACAAGCATTATAAAAATATGACAAATAGTATATATAGAATATTTTGGTTAGAGATCCGAAGGAAAGCATACTTTGAGTTTTATATATTACAAGTACCCTAAAATAACTTATTCGTTAGAAAACTATACTATAACATGAACTAATAGATAAGTATTTAAAAAACTGGCCTAAGTTTATACCCACAGTTGAAGCTTTGTACACACATTGACACTCAGAATGTTAGCTGGAACACTTAATATACACCACAATATTGTAAAGCTATATGAAGGCAATGATGATCTAGCTAGATGTATGTTTTTATTACCGAGTAAGTAGAAAATAAACTTATACTATTTGGAAATTTTACGAGTATACTTTAGGGCGTTGTGTTATGCTAAATGTTTTAGACCTTCTCATCCCCATTCATAACTATATACAATATATAAATGTTTATTATTAGACACTAACTTAGAAATATTAGGTGTAGTTGAATTTCTGTAACATGCCACTGATGCAAATTCGTTTTAGATCTGAATGGGTGAAAGATCATCAGTTGCGAGAGTTATTTGTGGCACTGGGACTTAGGTTTTATTTTGAATCTCACGTTTTTTCCAATGCTTTGTGGATGCTCGTACCAATAAGTCCTAAAACATAATCGAAAGGTAGCAGGACTTGTTATTGAAGAAGATAATGTTCAGTAAATGACAAAAACAAGAACGTTTAGTGTCAACATATAACAAACGGGTACAGTCTTATTGTCATTATTCTACAAGTTACTTTCTCTATCTCTATTTGTACTTTTTCATCTTTTGCAAATTTAAGGTTTATTAGAGAGCCTTGCTTTTTTGAAATAAAAAAACACCAACTGAAAGGTTTCGAAAATTTGTGCGCAATTTTGTTGCGTTTGTGACAAGTTTAAGCTATACATATTTAATTACTGCCAATGGATCGAATCGAAACATTCTTTAGTATCTCGAATATTAACTTCTAATTGATTAAAACAGACAACTCTAACACTTCTAATTATCAAATTACGAAACTGTGCGCAATTGGATTTGGTGAGAGAGAACGAAAAAGGTATGGGAGATGCTACTGATATAAATGTAAATATAGGCGTAGATATTGGGCACATCTTTGTTATAGTACAGCCAGAACAATCCGATGCGTGGAAGGTAACTCGAAAAAAGGGAACGTATCAATAGCACTTTAATTTTACTAAACAATGAAATGGGTCAACTGGTTTAGTGAGCTGCTAGTGTGATTAAGATAATAAGGAAATACGATCTTTATACACAAGTGTCGTCCTCCAAGCTTGTGAGTACAAAATTCGTAATAAATGAAATAATTCCGCTCAATAAAATTGAATTTTTGGCAATAACATATCTATCCGTTAATTACAGTTTGTGCGCAATTTTGTGCTAATTACCCTAAATTTACCCCATCAACACTGTGCGTTTTCAAATTTTAGTTATGTGCGTTTCTGACTCAGTCCGACTGATATTAACGATTAAATTTGTACCCTTTTGTGTTAATCCTAAGTCTCCCGCTCACCCTTACGACCATGTGCGTTTCTGACTATACACAGTTTTCTACGAAGGATGGATAAATTTGGCCAAAACAAAAAACGTTCCATGAATAGGTTCCAAATCAAAATCACCTTTATTATTGCATACATAGTCCATCTTCGCAGAATTATTATCTATTATAGCTCAACTTATACAAAAATATAATTGTATTTTCCATTAAAATTTGCTTTGGGTCCCATTTAAATTTAGTTACGTAGTCAATCTACAAATTACTTTTACCTTTTAGATTATCGAAATGAGGTCATGGGTCTACAGGTAAACCTACAATGTGCGTGTTTTGACCAATAGATAATTCCTATACTTACAAAAATATACAATTTTTTAACAGTTTTAACTTTTTGGTGTGCGTTTACGTTTAATATTCCTATGGATATGTCAGTTAAGCAAATTATTTTAACGTTTCACTAAGGGTTAATGGTGAGTAGAAATCATGTAGATATTTTTTTTTGTTATTAAAAATAAATTGAATAAAATTCTCCATTGTCAATTTTTGAAAATTATCTGAAAGCAAACAGAATTGATACAATTATTTAGAATTGCTACGATTTTGTTACTAAACTTAATAATTGCACTTATTCCAATATATTCTCAATTTTTGGTTGACGTGACGATACAAAAATATTTTAGTTGCATTTTTTTAAGTTGAAAATCTGGTTTGGTGTCGATAGGATGGTGTCGATAACTTTTGTGTTTTCAGCAATTATTACTTAAAATATTTGTGCGTATGAACTCTAGAAATCAGCGTAACCATATCGGCCATGTGGATGTATACCTAAGCGCACAAAATGAAATTAGACCTAATTTTAAAAAAAGTCCATTTTTTCAAAATCTATTTGACCCACTAATAAACCTTAAATTTTAGAAAACCAAGCTTACGTTCATACATGACTTTTTGTATTCATTCTTTGATTAAAAGACTCTGAGTGACACAGGTAATATTTTTGAGTAATAGAATAAAGGTTTTAAATTTGGGAAAACGTCAAAAAATATCTTTTGTTGCCGCAATACGATATTAGAAAATAAGATGGGGAATCTGTCACCTTCAAATTGTTGTTTTGCACGAAGTATGGGAGTAAAGTCAATTAATTATTTTATAAATTGCAGGTTGTCCACGATAGTTTCACCTCAGTTCAGTTGATTAAGTTTCATTCGTCAAAATTCAAAAATTGTCCAATCGAGTTTCTTGATTATTTGGATGAAGTACTTCATTTTTATTTTCTTTGAGCGGATACCTACTAAAGATTATAAAATTCAGTTGATCAAAGAAATTTTTTTATTAATTTAATATGTTAAATTAATAGAAAACTTTCTTTGAGCAACTGAATTTTATAATCTTTAGTTTCTTAATCGGCACTGATCGTTGTGCCTTTAATGTTCCATTGATCAAGGGTTACACATTCGAAAAAATGCAGGTTTAACACTGTATCTCCTGTGTCATGTACAAATTTAGTGATCACAACGCACTGATTAAATGAAAGTTTGACAATAGGGGTTAGATTTTTGTAAAAAAAAAGCATCCCCGATGTAAAAGTGCAGTGCCACTATAACTCTCCGATATTTTACGACTTTAACATTCAATGTGTCATAAAGTTCCTAGCTAAGATAACAAGATAGTTAAAAACACTTATAATATACTACAAGCAGTGCCGTGCATTACTTCCGATATAAACATTGGAGTACCAGCGCCCAAACCTCCGTCCGTTTTTTCGTCTTCGTTTTGGTCGTACTCGCACTCGAAATAATGACTTTGACAGTCTAAACACCGACACTGATCGGACATTTTACATGTAATACCAAACTGTTTTGCTACCGCTTTATAGAGTTCTTTGCTAGATTTGTGAAATATTTCTGGACCTTTGGTTGGGTCTGTTGGTGTGGAGTCTTCTTTTTGGGCCTGAAGCCTAGTCTGAAAAGGAAATATAGCATTACAATTTGTATATTCGGTCATTTTAGTGCTCCTTTCTTTAAGTGAGCAAGTCGTCATTTGAGTTACAAATTTCTGTTCTATTCTCTTATACTGTAACAAGTTTCGAATAGCGTTTCTCTATACTGTAGCGAACATTTCAGAAATCTCGCTGGACATCGAGGCGCCATGAAAGATTAGTCATCGCCGATAAAGAACGGAGAGGTATGTGACGTAATTTTTCCCGTAAATATGATACGCTCTGTTGTAGAACAGATTCGCGAACACTCGAAAATACTCGGGTTTACTATACGGGGTGTCAATTTTAAAACTTGCAATCGGCCATATTTTCCAAACTAAAGAAGATATTGTTAAATCGCGCAAAACCGTTTCGGGGGATCGAGGGGGAACCAGAATGGCGTTGTGAGTGATAACCCCCGCCCCCTTAAGCCCCCAGCCACCCCTCTTCAAAAATCCTAAATTGCAACCCCATACTTGTAACACATCGTTGGATAACTACTGAAAAAATTGCTTTCCAGTGGTACCAATAAAGTCAATATTCATTAACACAATTTAACAAAAATTTAAATTACCAAAAAAAACTAAACTGGCATTGAGGATTTATTGCAAATTGGCCAAGAACTTCAACCTGAGCTGCTTCCTTAAGAAATCTTGATTGCTGTCTTTTTTTATTGACAACAGATCCCGTTTCTTCGAATTTGGCGACCAAATCTTGAACATAGGCATGGCTTAATTTTTATTTTTTTTTTGTTAATTATAAAATTATTGTTAAATTGTCTTAATGAATATTGACTTTATTGGTACCACTGGAAAGCATTTTTCAGTAGCTTTCCAACGATGTGTCACAAGTATGCGGTTGCCATTTAAGATTTTTGAAGAGGGAGTGGCTGGGGGGTTAAGGGGTTGTCACTCATTACGTCATTCTGGTTTCCCCCTCGATACCCCCGAAACGGTTTTGCGCGATTTTCAATATCTTCTTTAGTTTGGAAAATATGGCCGACTGCAAGTTTTAAAATTGCATAAGCAAATCGAATTACGTTTCCGGGCAGTTCCAATTTCATCGCCGAAGTAATAAAGAATTCGCGCTGTTATAAATTGTGCAAATGTGAGTGATAAATAATATTTTAGCTGCTAGTCGTTTCAAGACAAATTTGCTGTTAATTAATTTTAAACAAATAAACCACGTAATTAAATTTACGTTTGATTGGTGTCAGGTGTGGGGTTGTGTTTTAAGTGGACAATTAGTGGAAGGCTAGTAGAGACCAAATTTACGTCAGAGAAAATGGAGCAACTGCGACATGGCTAGAGTTAAGGAATAATTGAACCATCCAGCAGCCCTTGGACTTCACCAACCCGGACTGAAACTGATTTCGGACTGAAACGTCAGAAACTGAAATAGAAATAGGTATTTTCAGATGAACTGAAACTGTAACTGATACTTTTAGTCCAGGCTAAATAGCTCTAAAATAATTTATTTTCAAAAAAAATTAGTTACCGGGCGAAACCGGGTTTTTCATGCAGGTGAAATGAATAGAAATTGGGAAAAAATAATTAAAACAGCTGAATTTTTCCGCGCGTGAAATCCCGGGGGTTGAAAGGGGTGGAAAGTGGTGTTTTGCGAATTGTGGCAAAACTATTAATTTTAGACGAAAATGTTAAAGTCATAGAGATTAAAAAAATGAGCAACTTTTGTATCTGCACTATTTTCACATAACCTCCAATTTTCCTAGAAAAACCGGATAAACTGTTTTTTTCGTTTTTTATTCCTATTTTTGCGAAAAAATGTCGTAGGGGTTTAAAATTTACGAAGCTCTGGATAGGACACATAGGAAATTATTTTGTAAATTACAGTTGTAACTGGGAACTATACTAATTTACAGATGTAACTTGGAATTAGTTTATAATTTACAGTTGTAATTGGGAATTACACTAATTTACAGTTGTAACTGGGAATTAAACTAATTTACCGTTGTAACTGTCAAGGATAATTCTCAGTTACAACTGTAAATTAGTGTAATTCCCAATTACAACTGTAAATTATAAACTAGTTACTAGTTACAACTGTAAATTAGTATAATTCTCAGTTACAACTGTAATTTACAAAATAATTTCCTATGTGTCCTATCCAGAGCTTTGTAGAAATTTGGAGGAAACATATCTTGTTTTATGATAAAAAAGAAGATAATTTTTGGGCTCATAAAGTTAAACCGTTTCCAAGATCTCACGATTACTGAAAAAAACCACCTCTTTTTCACGGGGATGAAAAATCTATTTTTTTTCATCGTACAGAGGTGCGCGGGGTAGCAAAATTTTCGTAACGACTTACATTTTAATAATCAAAAACAAAAAATATTATTCCAATAGAAAAATTTTAAGAAAAGCGGCAAAAACGGGGGGAACATTTTTAAGATATACCGTTTTTGACAGTAGGTAAATAGCTTTTTTTGCAAATAAATTAACGTATTGGATCCACGCTAATAAAAAGTTTTTGAAATCTGTCTTCTCTCTCCTCTTTAATGTTGCTAAAATATTTTCTTTTGTTTCCTAGTGCCAAACTGCGTTAATTAAACAACTTTATTATTTCTTTTTTCTGCATTTTTACCGCAATAAAAGCAATTTGAAGTAAAATTCTTTTGCTTCCTGAAGAATTTGTTTTTAGCACTTGAAACGTTCCGACGATAAATAACGTAATTGTTATAGATATTCCGAAGCGTCCTCAGAAGATTCTATAACAATATTGTTGTTTGCTATATAAGCAAACCGCATTGAGTTTCCAGGCAGTTCCTACATCGACGCGTTCTGATGATGTTATAAATTGTAATTACTGTTATAAATTATTTTAAGACTGTTACGAGTTTATTGTTATTTACTGATCGCTTCCAGATCATAAATGCCCCCACATAATGGGATCTAATTTTGAAAATATTTATTATTATATTGTCTACTAACCTCTTCTAATACGTGCTCATAAGACGGGGGTGGGCTGGAAGGTATTCCATCCGTTGCATCGGTCATTTCGGTAAAATTTTTCGTAGGGCTACCTATTTCCGTGTCACATTCTCCCGGTATATCGAGTGATTCCTCTGTGGTTGAACAGCTCTTCGACATTTTTGTAAATCTCAATTTAAACGGCGCCACTTTTAAAATTTTCTTGAGAAGGCTAAGCTTAATGTATTTTTCGATTGTTTTCGCCAGTTCGATGGTGATCGTATAATTATCTCGTAAGAAGAAAATCGTTATCCACACGGCAGCTATAGACTTTAATTTGGCACTATTTCAAAATCATCCTGTGTCTGTTACTATAGTGGCAACAGAGTCGGGTATAGGTAGTAAAGCTTCTGTAACAAAATACTTTGTTTCTTTTTAGAACGAGGGATGTAAATTTTTCAGTCTTGTAATTTTTAACTTGAACTCGTGTAGTTTTGACTTGGTAATTGTAGATAAATTGACGTAAGAATTAATTGGTTTCCTTTTTGCATTCAAATGAGAAGCTGAGAAGTTCAAAATGAGGAGAAGGAGTTGAAGCCATCCTGGAACAATTCAAAGCTAATTACCGATCTGAGGCACAAATTATACAATTAGTTTCTTATTCAGCCCAATTTTATACAAGAATTACTTTAGAGATACATTTTTGACTTTTGGACCGTGACAATTTCCGAAATTGATTTCGTTTTACGAGTAGGTACCTCCTATTGTTTCTAAAGAGCCGTACCTACGCTGAGCGAATATTGATTATATCTCGTTCAAACTTATTTAATATGTCTACGAAAAATTGGCGCTACTAGTTAATATTTCAAAGTGTTACGATTACGCAATTTAATTTTGACTAATTAGCTATTGAGGAAGTTTTAATTTAATACAAACTGTATTGGTTTTAATGCGCTTTTGCTGCAGTCTAGAAAGCTGCGACCCAAATACATATTGATCGATGGACCATTTACGTTGCTATGGCGGCGAAAACAAAATGGGTACTTCACTCCACCTCAAGCAAGCTGTGAAAAATGTTCCAAATGATCAGCAATAAATTCTTTTGTCTTATATCTCGGGGTTGAGGGAGTGATATTTAATTATAATTTACTTCAAACTCGATACGATCTTTTTCTGTTTAGTGTAGGTACGTATGTAACCAAAGGATCTTTTTGTGCGCACTATGAAAGGATTAATTAGTTAATTACAAATAAATCTCCGGGTAACTATATACGTCATCTATTATCGTAGTAATCACAGCACGAACGTTGGAATTAGTTTGGTCCAATTTCAGTGGAATTAAACGAGCAGTTTTTTCAGCACTCTTGAAGCGCATATTTTTAATGAGAGTCGCGCCATTCTGGTAACTCAATTTCCTAAGTAAATGTGTATGCAGAACTTTCATTTCAAAATAATCACTTTAGTCTTAATTTTGGTAGGAAAGGAATACAAAATACATACAAACACAATTTTGAGAGAATTCGATTCATACGGTCCGTATTTTCCCTATATCCAATAAAAACAAAGGTGTGGTTTCGCTGGTTGGCCACGTGTAATAAATCTTTGTTCCTATTGGCTTTTTCTTAAGTATCTAATGATAGTGAACTAATGATAACTATTGTATAAACCCACCCTAAGTTGTTCGCTATCATTAGGTAATTAAGAATTAGCCAATAGAAGCAAAGGTTTACTGTGCGTCGCTAACCAACGAAACCATACCTTTTTTTCTATTGGACGGTTATAGGTTTCTATAGACATTTATGAAAATTGGTTTACGAAAGCCTGGTAATCGTTCAAAATGCAGAATCAGCCATAGCACTTGAGCCTAAAGATGCTAAGCACCATACTATCACTAGGTTATAATACGTAAGTATTGAAATAGGTTAGTTTACAATAAGAATAAAATAAGAAATTGTCTGGTTGTTGGTTACTAGGTTTAAACAAATAAAAAAAACATTAGATCAGAATGAAGTGGTTAAAGTGCTTACCATCCCGATAGTCGTAAAGTGCCTGTGTTAAATCAGAATCAATACGGAAAAGCTCATTTTTTTTAAAAATTCTCTGAATTATTTTCTAATTTAACAAAACACAAGTTTAAGGTAATAAGAAAGAGAAAAACATAACCTTTTTAATAACGTATCACATGACTTATATTGTAATTTAAAGAAATTCAAGATGGCGGTCGCACTCAAAAACTATATGTCAAAATAGTATATATATACCAAGGGACTAAAGTGCGTGCTTTAATCCCGAGGGTGCACAAATGTAGTTGAGAGGAACAAGCACCCGAGGGAGTAGGACGCCCTTCATTCCTGTGGTATATAGGCACGCTATTTTTTGTGCTCCGGTAATCAACTACAGAAATTTCAATGTTAAAGCCAAAATTTGAAGGAAAAAAATTTGTTTGATTGTAGAATTTAATATACCTACCCGATTTACCATTTATAAGATAGAAATAGAAGAAATTTAGTAGCTTTAAATAGAATAAAAGGGTTATAGCAGAGACTCGCAATTATCGATAATAATTGCTTATTATACGGATAGGTACTTCTCACTAATTGAATTATGTAGAAATAGGCGTCTATAGTATTTTAAATTAGGTTCTCTAAAGGAAGTAGTGAAAAAGAGAATATTGTAGCAATGGGATTGTTACTTATTGGCCTTACGAGTGCAATAGTCGGCGACGTGACGGAAATCTCTAACTACCCCTAACGTCCACAATAAATATTAGAAAAACTGATAGGAATTGATGCGGTTGCTATTTTTCTTCAAGGCGTTATAACTTGAAAGAGTTAGTTTTCGAGTTTGTACCATCACGTATGATTATGAATACAGTTTAGATTCAAAACCCATCACGCCAATGAAGATTGTTAACTTGAGATTTATATACGTACCTACTTTATATATAATATAATGTACATAATTGGGATCACTAATTAGATGGCTCACCAGTGGGATCTCCGGAACGGTGTAGGATAAATGGGGGCAAAATTGTGAATTTGTGACTAAATTTTGACATTCCGTAAAAATCCAATATGGCGCCCATAAGAAATAAGGAAGTAGTAGGCTGTAGCTTCTACATCTAGCGTGTTATGGAAATTTGTGATAGGTAAGAGAAAAAACAGTGCACATAAAAGGTAATTGGTAGCTATCCATCTTATAACGACTCAAAACGGGGTGAAATTGACTAAGTGGATTTATAAAGACACTAAACCTTCCCCATACTTCTTTTAATTAAAAGAAGTATGGGGAGGGTTTAGTGTCTTTATAAATCCACTTACACATAAAAGGTGCTAAAAATATGATATTGTCAGCCTTTCGGTGATATCTCAATTGTTTTCTAAGATTTTTCGAAAATTTAAAATGCGTTTATTTAATCACAAAAAAAGGCAACTCTGCTCTCGTTTAATCGACACTATATCTCGCACCGTTGCGGAGATCACAATGGTGATAGCCACGAATTTGAACCACCCTGTCCGTTTTTATTCTTTTCGGAAGCACTTTCTCCTAAAATTTCAGAAAAGAACGCTCATTAATAAGAAAGTTGGGTTTGCGCATGCGCAATCTATTTTTTCAAGAAGTGATGACCCAAAGGGTTAACCGTGGTTTCCAACAGAGCCAATTTTATTTTTTCTAACAATGTATTTAACCCATTATTTAATTAAATTTTGGATTTACAAAAAGCGCATTTCCACGTTAACAGCTTTTGTCTGGAAAAATTAGTTACTCTTTGACACGTGATTTCAATTTGCTGTTATAAGAGTATTTTCAGCTGAAATTTTAGGAAAATTGTTTAGAAATAAACAATGTAAGGATGCATAATAATTGATTCAAAATGATCGCTAAAGTATAGCAAGTTTCAGTTTTGATTAATCAAAATGCAATAAATATATAAAATGTATAAGCACAATAAACGGCAAGAGAGTAAAATTATGAGAAGCGAAAAACGGTATATTACGTCATATAGTGTGTGAGTAGCAAAACTGCACACGATGTCGTGAAGCGGCAGAGTGCGGCAATTCCACGAACCTGTAATACCGAAATTATAACCGAATTACGTACCATATTTTTTCTACGACCTCCGTTAATTTCGTAATGGAAATAAGAAAGAAAATTCAAAGGGCTGTAACTTTTGAACTAGTAGCCCAATCTTGAAACTGTGTGAAGTTATGGATTCTACAGGCCAAATTCTATACGAAAAATTTTTTCCGGGTCGATCTGAGACAATTTTTTTTTCGGGCCTCAAAAAAAGGCATAGTATAACCAAAGAATAGGTACTTAATTACTCTTTGGTATAACCTTCCTTTTTTACCAAAAATCGACTACACCAAAATTTCTCGGGAAAACACTTTTTCTTATTAATTTTGGTGCGTAGAATCCAAAACAATTCGTACTTTTTCGATTAAGACTTCTCAATCAAAAGGCTGTAACTGTTGAACTAGTAGCCCAATCTTGGAACTGTGTGAAATTATGGATTCTACAGGCCACATTCTATAAGAAAATTTTTTTCCGGGTCGATCTGAGACAATTATTTTTTCGGACCAAAAAAAAGGCAGTGTATAACCTTCCTTTTTTTACCAAAAATCGACTGCACCAAAATTTCTCGGAAAAACACTTTTTCTTATTAATTTTGGTTTTTCTTATTAATTTTGGTGCGTAGAATCCAAAACAATTCGTACTTTTTCGATTAGACTTCTCAATCAAAAGTTATAGACTAGAAACAAATTTTTAAGGGAAAACCCAAAACGAAAGCTGTTGACAGTTTTGGAATTTGTAGATAATTGTCACTTCTAAACGTGCATGATCGATTCTAATTTTTTCATTACGCACGGGTGTATGTAATGGGTACTATTACCGTGCCTCTCAATTATACGTTATGATTTCATTTTCAGGGAGGTGTTAGTTAGTTAGTGTAGTTATTTTTTGCATAGTTATCAAATTGCCGGACTTTTTTTGTAAAAAAATCGTATGGAAAGTGGTGCTGTTTTTTACGATTTTTACTATGCGTTTCCATGGCGTTTAGTCCTGTCTATGAACAACAGCTTAATTTTTGAGTGACAGTAAATCGCGAATGTCAATGCTATTATTCAATTATGGGCTATTAAGGATCACTATGCAAAAAAATTTCGTGTACAACGCGTGTTGAAAGTGTCTTTTTTTCATGAATTATAGAACTAAACGCCACGGAAACGCATAGTATAAATCGTGAAAAAAAGTATCACTTTTCATACGATTTTTCCTCAAAAAAAGTCCGGTAATTTGATCACTATGCAAAAACATATATTTTTTGCTATAACTGTCTTTGTATAAGACAGAAACGATTTTTTAACGCATCTTCTGTTAAAATTTTAGAAAAATGGGTCCATACATTAAACAGTTGAATTTGCGCATGCCCAATCTATTTTTTAATATATGCGCTCAATTTATATTTATAGGTACCATATTCTGTTAAAATTTTCTAGATAGAAAGAAAGTTAGATCTCAGTGTGCATTAATTTTCCATTTATAAGATGCAACTTCTGTTAAAATTTCGTAAAAATCACGAGAAAGTTAGCGTTGCACATGTGTAATCCATATAAGAAGAATCCTACCCTAAAATTTGACGATTGACTAAAGCTGAGTCCAAACATCCTTATTGCTCCTTTCTGTATAATAAATACTCTTTTTGCAGCAGGTGAATCTCGCCCCAGCAGCCAACGGCGTAAGTATTTATATTGAATTCAAAATTGGTATGGTAAAAAGCTTTCACTACATTTCTAGACCATTACAATATAGTAAAAACATTAAGGGGCCCAAGACGCTTCCCTGTGGCACCCCCATGCTTTCCTCAGATTTAGAGTTTAAATATTGCACAAATTGTTTCCTTCCAGTTACATAACTTTCTTTGAAAAAGTTAATATTAAAGTCACCACAGTGTAATACATGGTATATTATAGGCACAATAAAGGGCAAACGCATAAATTTGTGGTATCTACTTTATTATAACTTTTTTAGTAATACACGCAGTCTCGACACCATAATGAACCAAATAGCGAGAAACAAAAAAATACCTTTTAAGATAAGCTCTAGTATCGACACAGGCGTAGGGACGGAGACGGACGGACAAAGTGATCCAAGCGCGTTTTTTTTATTTGTGTGGAAATGCGCTAAAAATGCAACACCAAATGAAATGACGTGAAGGTATCTCCGGTACAATTAGAATATACCTACTGGTTTTTAAATACATTTTGGGACTTTTGCTGTGTACTGTATAGTTAATTACTTTAAACTTACGCGACTGATTAATAGTTTCTTTGTCTTGTATCATAATTCATAAAAAGTGATCAATCTAAACTTCCCTTCTGTTTTTGAAACACGACATGCTATTAATTCTCAACTTTTTAGTTTTCCTCGGGCAACAAAGCATTTTTTAAATGGAAATGCAACATGGGCGTCATAGTAACAGTACTTCCAATTTGCTAACGTGTAGAAGCTGTAACGGTTCTTTGAAAGGGGCGAGATCGCGAGAAAAATATTTTTTGTTGCAAGAGATCATTTTGGAAATCTAAAATGTACGTGTTTCGAGTTAATTGATAAATGTGGTAGCTCAGAACTCAATTACCTAAATTTAATCGTGTCACTCCCACATCATTTATAAGGTGCGGAATTTAATTAACCACGATCGAAATCGTAAGTGTCGCCGAGTTAACGACAAATTTTTAAATGCCCATTCGACGTCGTTTTGTCGTTCCAATCGTTAGAATTGGAATTTTTGACAAAGATGCCGAAAGATTCGAAACCTTGCAAGGAAGCGAACCAATTGAGATTGCCGATTGCACTGTTTCAGTACTTATTATTATTTTGGTAGCAAAAATTAAATGAAATAAAACAACGTTTAATTGGTTTGAAGTGATCCAAAATGAATCGCCATTTATTTATTGGATTGACTTTTTAAGGTGACAAGACTCGCAAAATGCTTGTCTATTGATCTAGTTTCTGAGAAGATACCATTATGCCACCATCCGCGTTCGCATTCGGGGGTTCCCATGTCAATAAGGCATCTTGACTTTTTCAGATCGCTCTCTACGAACGTTACCTACCGCTTATAAATTACCAATTACCATTCGATTGATTGGTCAAAAAAGATCAATGAAGAGACGAACAAATACTTGATTTTAATAGTGTAGGTTGGCCATTTCATCCCCTATTGGAGTCAATCGTGCACAGTCGCATACAAATAATTCGGGATGACAATTATAATGATAACAGCTATTCGTAATTGATTATCGTGCCCAAGCAACAGGGCGCAAAGTACTGAACTAAATATATGTTACTTACCAATAGCATGTGAACTAATTAACTAACAATAATAAATTCTATTTACACGAAATCTTCAAAATTCGTTGATAAATACAGAAAATGAAACATTAGGCCAAGCAGTACGTTGTCGTATGAGCTTTAGACGCCCTTCGTCACGACGGCTGCTTGGCATGCGTCGGCGCGTCTCTACCCCTGGGCAAGTGCAATTTTATTGATATTTGTAAAAAAGCTTATAACGCAATTACAATTTACTTTAATTTTTACATTTCGGTTAGTTGTTGCGCATTTATTTTCGTAATTATCGTCCATTTACTTCATTACTATCACATTCATCTCGTACCTACTCTAAAGCATGGTTTTTGGGAGCCAAAATTAAATTTCCCTTGGAGTTGACTACTGAGAACAATTACACGATCCTTCTCAGAAGTTAGGGGCACAATTAATCTTGGAAATAACGTAATAGCAAAATTTGTTATAATTAGACGTACGAGAGCAATATAAATCACGATTTTGGGCGAGAAATTGCAAAGGATCTCTAATTTGAGATTACGGGTCATGGGAATATTCTAGTAGTTGAAAAACACACGGAAACCTTCTCAAAAAGCAATAGAACGGCGCCCTATAAATTTTTATTACGGCATACAGTGCCCCTTTATTTTCCCCGTCTCTTGGTAAGCGTACCTAAATGCCATAAATATAAAACGTATATAATCAAATTTAGGGTATACCTATCTACCTCTTCGCTTAGTCGGCGACCGATGCAATAAATTTTTAGTTTATTATAATTTATTCCGTTTGCAAAACTAAGGGACAAAAAACGCCATTCAACAAGTTGCCCCTTAAAACCCTTCGTTCCTATGTCTGCTGGGCGCGAAAAGAGAACGATATTAAATAAATGCATAATTAATGCGTCTACAAATTTAGATCTCTTAGCGAGTTGTGATTCTATACTCCAAATGAGTTAATAGAAAATCCGATACAACTGAATACACAACGATCCTCGAGATCTTCACACCTACATCATTTTTACAACACACCTTAAGGCTTAAGGGGTTGATTCTGTCCCACCAGATCAGCATAGCTTGTAAAACAATTTTTTTGAATCGGTATTGGTTTTACTTTTACTCAGGTGTCTACATACAAAATTTAAATATCTTAGCAAATAAAAAATTTGAGAATGCGCATGCGCAATACAGTTTTTTCAAATTCAGCATTAGTTTTACTTTTATTTGGGTTAGGTACCTACCTACATACAAAATGCACGATAAGAGGTCGAGGAGGAAGGCTATGATTGGTAGAAACTAATTCCTTTCGTTGAGACCTTTCATTAGAGTACCATGAAGGATAAAAGTAGTTCGACTCCCCCCCCCCTCCACCCGTACTTTGATAAGAGGACAGAAAGAAGGGCAGTAAAAACAGTTCCTTTCGTTGAGACCTTTAATTAGAATACAATGAGAGATAAAATTAATTTTTACCCCCCCCCCCCCTCCTTAGGCCCCGTCACTCACTCATCTCGAAAAAGAGTCGCACGGAAAAGTTAATACAAACCAATTTATTTCGATGAGACCCTTCATTAGAATACCATGAAGGGTAGAACATGTGTTTTACCCTCCCCCCCCCCCCCCCCCCACCCCGTTTTCTAAAGTTTAACTTGGCACCGCTAAAGGCATGCGTATGCAAAATCCATGGCAAAATCTGAGACCAATTGGTTGTCGTATGTAAAAGTTATGCACGTTTCACTTCTTATCTCAGGAAATAATTCGTGGGGGAGCCCCCCTTTTAGACAGCGAAATTTGATGGCTCTCTGGCACACTTTCAAGGTATAGGCTACCTACTGCAAAAAATTCCAAGACTCTATGATCATTCCCCTAGAAGTACTTCGAAACGGCAGAAGTGGGTGCGGACGGACGGACAAAACGAAAACAATAGCACATTTTTTTTTTAATTCTTAAACATTGGAATAGCGCAAATACAAAAGTTGAGTTGCGCATGCGCAATTTTTAAGAATTAAGAAAAATGTGCTATTGTTTGCGTTTTGTCCGTCCGTCCGGACCCACTTCTACCGTTTTGAACTACTTCTAGGGGAATGGTCCTAGAGTCCTGCAGTAGGTAGCCTATACCTTGAAGGTCATCATCATCGGCCATCAAATTTCGCTGTCTAAAAGGCCCCCCCCCCCCCACGAATTATTTCCTGAGATGCTGTTTTTGAAAGAAAACGTGCATAACTTTTACATACGACAACCAATTGGTCTCAGATTTTGCATACGCAGGCTTTAGTGCCAAGTTAAACTTTAGAAGGGGGGGGGGGGCATGGTCTACCCTTCATGGAATTCTAATGAAAGGTCTCATCGAAATAAATTGGTTTGTACAAAGTATAATTTTCCCGTGCGACTCTTTTTCGAAATGAGGGAGCGACCGGGCCTGAAGAGGGGGAGGGGTTAACAATTATTTTTATCTCTCAGTGTTTTCTAATTAATGTCTTAACGTAAGGAACCGTTTTCTACCAACTACTGCCCTTCTTTCTGCCCTCTTATCAAAGTATGGGGTTGGAGGGGAAGGGGGTGGAACTAGTTTTATCCTTCATGGTACTCTAATGAAAGGTATTAATTTCTACCAACCATAGCCCTCCTCTTTCAGTTTTGCAGGGTTTTTTTAAAAATTTCAAATGGAACGATAGGTACTTATAATTTTATATGATATTATCAAACAAGATTAAAAAATGAGTATATCAGTAAAAACTGCATTTAGATATCTGTTTTTTAAGCAGAGATATTGCGAAAATACAAACATTCACAAATTTTAATTTCATTTCCGCAATAGGTAATTAAATAATCTACAAAAAAGCTTGGACTAACCTCATAGAATGTACGATTTCAAATGCCTGTCAAATTAAATGTTTAGATATAGTTCCAAACTTGTAATATTAAGGACATCTGTCAATAGACGTAGTAACGTTCAGGTCCAATCGGGCCTTTAAAACAAAGGTGTATACTGTGCTTTATTTCACCTGGTGACATTTAGGAATTGCATGTTGGTGGCAATGCTTCGGTTAAATCATCTGTTTGTCAAGTCATCGTCATGAAAAATTTTTCTTCAATTAATTAATAGTTTTTAATGAAAAAGAAGTAAAGAAAAAATGCGCTGGTACCAAGGAAATATTGCCGAAGCGGTTACGGTCTCCAAAACAAAGGGCACTGTATTTGTCGTGTACATTGAAGGTGAGATAGATGACAAATATCCAAAATTCAATTAAATTCCTTTTCTTGTATTAATTTTCAGGTAAAGACGAAAAATCGAAAGAATTTACTAGTCTAATTGAAAATGAAGAGGTATCCACACAATTAGAAAGCAATCACTTTGTTGCTATTAAAGTAGAGGAAAATTCTGTACCACATCAGCAGTTTACTCAAATATGTATCCTTTGTGGTGTTTTTACAAAGTAAGCCTGTGTATTTGCTTAATATTGTATAGATAAGCAAGCATCCGTTCCCTCATTGTTCTTTATTGGTAAAAGTGGTAGTCCATTAGAGGTCGTAACTGATGTCCTCCATAAAGCAGTATTTTTACAACAGTTACAGGAAATTTTACAAAGGCACGGTGTACTAACGACACCTGGTAAGAGTGGTAGTGTTTCTCATTGTAGCTATATATTTTATTATTAACAGCAAGTTCATCACAAGATCTGGTAGACCAAGAGAAAATTGTCACCCAAGAGGCTCCCACTGCAAATTCATTACCAAGTTCCACCAGTGAACCAGTGGTTAACCATCAATCAGACGAGCTGACCCCAGAACAAAAGATTGAGAGAGCACAAGAGCTTATCAGCCAAAAACGTTTAGAAAAGCAGGCCGAGGAGGAGGGTGTAATAATTTAGTCTCCTCATTTAAATTGAAGAACGTACATTTCTCATTTTTAGCAATCACGTGTGAAGGAAATTGAACGCCGTAAGCTTGGACAGGATGTTCAAAAACTGAAAAGATGGCAACAAGATCAGGAATTAAAGGACCTCATGGAGGAACGAAATAAAGAGAAGCAGGAACAGATACAAGCTAGACAGCGTGTGCTTGCCCAAATTGCGCAAGATAAGGCAGAGCGGGCCGCTAAGTTTTCAAATTCGCCTACATCCAGCACTCAACCGACCGTACAGCAAGCCGTGCAGAACAGCAACACTGCAAGGCTACAGTTTCGGTGTCCAGACGGTTCTGCACATACTCACGAATTTTCTAGTAACTGCACTTTAGGAAGCGTCCGAGATTTTATTAAGGAGAATCTTAATTTGCCATACCAAAGTTTTACATTGTCAATCACATTTCCTCGACGAGAATTTACCGCTGCCAATAACAATGATACGTTAGTGGAGTTGCAGTTGGTACCTAATGCTGTGATTTTAATACTTCCGTTGCAAGACGGAACGGTTAGCACCCAGAATGGATCTTGGATGGCAATGTTTTGGTCATTTATCGCGCCAATTTTAAATTTCTTAGGTTATTTAAAACAAAAATTGTTCGGCGGTGATGCTGGCACTAGTGGCCAAAGAAGGAACAAAGATTCAAATGTGCAGCACGAAAGTGGATCAGTTAACCAACATGAAACGTCCAGGTAGGATTGTGCACTAACTGCCTTAATTTTAATTGAAGTAGGGCAATAAAACCGAATAAATCATTGACTTTATTTTTTTGACACCCTGTATATTCGCGGGGAGATTTTTACTGTTTCTGTCCTTCGAATTTTTGAAAGAATTGGTAGAAAATTGAAAAGGGCACTAATCTACCTACCCCCTACACTGCCAGTACCTTTTGCAACAACTGTATATATTAATATTTCATTGTAGAATGCAAAGGAGAAAATTAGGAGAGAGTAGTGTTGTACGCCGACAAGGAAACGTACACCGCTTACAGGACAATCAGGAGAGTGATGATGATAATAACACCTGGAATGGCAATTCTACTCAACAAATGTAATCCTCATGATGATTATCTGGTTGTGCATATTTTTTCAGAATCGTGCAAAAGATGTAAATTATTGTATTTTGTTAAATTTCTTAAAATTAATTTGTTTAAAATTGATTTTAGTGTGTAGTGTAATGGAATAAATAATTATGAAACTGTAGTTTAGTACCTATTATCTTAATTTATTTATTCGCGTTAAATAAACAGGTATTATTTATGTACCAAATCCAAACAATTATATTTTGCAAATTTACATATCGTAAACTCCTATCATAATAATTATTGGGACCATTTATGTGTAATACATGTCTATGGGCCAAGCATGGCTGGTGTAAATAAATTTTAGAGAGTAATTGTAATAAATAGTATTAAATGTTGGTTAATTTGGAATTATTTCCAAAGGTCATTTTTTATGCACGAAGGTAACCTCTTAAAATTTGGAACCATTAACCCATATCCTTAATAGTGATTGAAATCGAGGATATTTTTGGAATGGTTCTAACTATATTATATTGTTTTTATGTAATGGTTATAGGTGGTTCAGTTTCAATTTCTGTCTTTAGATTAGTCTATCATTTGCCTTCTGAGCAAAACGGCATCTTTTATTTTTAATTATTTATTATCCCTCTCTTGTTCTGGGCCCTTAACAGGCTTGCGCCCAATTACAGAGTGGCCCGCATAATGCTTTTTAGCTGTTCTCCATGACCGAGTTACAAAGTTTACATCTGCCTGCAAACGTGTGCATGTTTAAAATAACGAAGTACTTAAAATGTCTGAACACCTCATATTTCGAAAGACATTGCAACTTGTGTTATGGGTTTTACTCGAGGTTTTACTCTTCCAGTTTTTTTGCGTTTGGTTGGTGAGCAACATATTCGCCATCCACAATCAGATTTAAACTGGCTAATAACACGATTTGGTTCAATCACAACAAACTTGCACGCATATCTTGGCACAGAAACGTATTGGAGCACCAAGATACCTACTAAGAAACTTTTTCAGGGCGCTCTAATGCATTATCAGTTGGTGCTCGACAACATAATCTTTGCTGACACAAAAACGAAAAATAGCAATCGTATGTACGTCATCCGTGTATTATGACGTCATCACTAAGTATGTTTACATACTTGCAGATGTGTTCCACACTGACTCCCTGTACTGCGCAAACGCAAACGCGCTAAAATTTGAATTTGCTTTAACGTGCCACCATTTGTTTTGTTTATAATACCAGTTCCAGCTGACTTCCATATTACAAACCAAATGTCGCTGTATTTTCGGAAAGAATATATGTTCTTCTTCTCGAATTAAAGCCTTCGGTCACTACTGTGAATTCCAATTAAATACATTATAGCGCCAACTTGAAAGCAAACCTCTACTTTAGCTATCAGTCATGATCCTTGTCGTCTGGTTTTTTGTGATTCGTTCAGCACCGGACTCTCTCTTTACCATAGATCAATGTTGGTCTGTCTGTAACGTTATTGCTGTAAGTAAATGTCATTAACTCTTTCTAATTAACTATTACAGTACTTACCGAAGCAGTTTCCTAATATCGCCTTTGGCATATTCTATGACCATGCACTTCAAATGTAGATAACAACAAAATTCATCTTGATAATATGGCATTTTCATATACCTACTACATATAATAGGTAAGCAGGTAAGCTAAAAATTATCTACAATTATAACGTTTCTTACTCTGAGTTATTTTTATTTATTATTTACACTTGACAGCTGTACACAAATTCAAATTTTAGCGCGCTTGCGTTTGCGCAGTACAGGGAGTCAGTGTGGAACACATCTGCAAGTATGTTTACATAGCAATCAATCAATGGAACTAATGGAAGTGAATGCGTACACTTGAAATCAGGAGTGTGTGGCCCTGCGTAATTGATTTGGGAATCAATTTCGGACAAGTTTTTTTTATCGATTTCGCACACTTGATAGATGTTACAGACGTTACAGTGCTTTAGCGTAGGTATGTCTGAAATTGATTCACAAATCAATGAAGCAGGGTCACAGGTTCCCGATTTCAGGTGTGTAGGGAACTAGGCAGCCTTACATACACTAGTGCTGCATTGTGTGTAGGATACCCATTACACCAATAACTTCTATATTGACCATCAATTACAAAAAAAAATGTTTTGGTAGTTATTTGTAACAGGTTGATATCTATTATGTCGCGACCTTTTACTATAACAAGTTGGGTATTATTATTTGGACGTAAAGGAAAAATTTAAAAAATCATTTTAGTTGTTTTTTGTAGACCGTGGAATAAATCAACCTGTTTTGTCTTCCAGTGATTTAAGGGATGCAAATGTCACTTTTCTGGGACAAAAAGTGACAGTACACATTGAAATGTAATACACAATTTAATGATTACCTAAATAGATTAATGGTTATCTTATAGGTATGAATATTTTGATTCTTGCACCATATTTTATACTTATACAGTTATCTATATATCTTTTTGAATTTGAGAGGTAGTCAGGCAGTAGTTTCCTCATAACTTGTTCTGCAGAGTTTTAAACAATCCTTTCTGCGCCGTAGTTTTAAACGAGAAATTGACATTTATTTTTCCTATACAGTCACAATCTGGACTTAACATTGAAATTTTGTAATATAAACAATTTCATGAGTATGAAATACGAAAAAAAGTTGTCTGCTAGTCTTTGAACAGGGCAACCCCTTGGCAGACAAGTGTGGCATGCCACGAAAATGAATGTATTCACGTGATAGCCACAAGGCTGCAATTTGCATACAAATTGTCTCGCAAGTTGCAAAATTTTTGAAAGAATTGGTAGAAAATTGGAAAGGGCACTAATCTACCTAACCTATACTGCCAGTAGGTACCTTTTGTAACAACTGTATATTAATATATTTCATTGTAGAATGCAAAGGAGAAAATTAGGAGAAAGTAGTGTTGTCCGCCGACAAGGAAACATAATACACCGCTTACAGGACAATCAGGAGAGTGATGATGATAATAACACCTGGAATGGCAATTCTACTCAACAAATGTAATACTCATGATGATTATCTAGCTGAATATCTGGTTGTGCATATTTTTTCAGAATCATGCAAAAGGTGAGTAAATTATTGTATTTTGTTAAATTTCGTAAAATTTATTTGTTTGAAATTGATTTTTGTGTGTAGTGTAATGGAATAAATAATTATGAAACTACTGTAGTTTAGTGCCTATTATCTTAATTTATTTATTCGCGTTGAATAAACAAATGTATTATTTATGTACTACCAAATCCAAACAATTGCATTTTGCAAATTTACATATCGTAAACTCCCATCTTAATAATTATTGGGACCATTTATGTATAATACATGTCTATGGGCCAAGCATGGCTGGTGTATATAAATTTTAGAGTAATTTTAATAAATAGTATTAAAGGTTGGTTAATTTGGAATTATTTCGAAAGGGCATTTTTTATACACGAAGGTAACCTCTTAAAATTTGGAACCATTAACCCATATCCTTAATAGTGATTGAAATCGAGGATATTTTTGGAATGGTTCCAACTAGATTATATTGTTTTTATGTAATGGTTATAGGTGGTTGTTTCAATTTCTGTCTTTAGATTAGTCTTATCATTTGCCTTCTGAGCAAAACGGCGTCTTTTACTATTATTTTTAATTATTTATTATCCCTTTCTTGTTCTGGGCCCTCAACTAGGCTTGCGCCCAATTACAGAGTGACCCGCATAATGCTTTTTAGAGGTTCCTCTGCAGAGGCTTTGTTCTTCGTGACCGAGTTACAAAGTTTACATCTGCCTGCAAACGTGTGCATGTTTAAATAAGGAAGTACTTAAAATGTCTGAACACCTCATATTTCGAAAGACATTGCAACTTGTGTTATGGGTTTTACTCCTCCAGTTTTTTGCGTTTGGTTGGTGAGCAACATACTCGCCATCCACAATCAGATTTAAACTGGCCAATAAAACGATTGGGTTCAATCACAACAAACTTGCACGCATATCTTGGTACAGAAATGTATTGGAGCACCAAGATACCTACTAAGAAACTTTTACAGGGCGCTCTAATGCATTATCAGTTGGTGCTAGACAATATAATCTTTGCTGACACAAAAACGAAAAATAGCAATCGTATGTACGTCATCCGTGTATTATGACGTCATCACTAAGTATGTTTACATAGCATCATGCAATCAATGGAACTAATGGAAGATAATACGTACACGGTACACTTGAAATCAGGAGTCTGTGCCCTGCGTAATTGATTTGGAAATCAATTTCGGACAAGTTTTTTTTATCGATTTCGCACACTTGATAGATGTTACGTTACAGTGTTTTAGCGTAGGTATGTCTGAAATTGATTCCTAAATTAATTACGCAGGGCCACAGACTCCTGATTTCAAGTGTGTAGGGAACTAGGCAGCCTTACATACAGTAGTGCTGCATTGTGTGTAGGATACCCATTACATCAATCACTTCTATTGACCATCAATTACAAAAAAAATGTTTCGGTAGTTATTTGTAACAGGTAGATGTCTATTATGTCGCGACCTTTAACTAACAAGGATGGGCATTATTATGTGGACGTAAAGGACAAATTTAAAAAAATCATTTTAGTTGTTTGTTTGTAGTCCGTGGAATAAATGAACCTGTTTTGTCTTCCATTGATTGAAGGGTTGCAAGTGTCAGTTATCTGAGACAAAAAGTAACAGTACACATTGAAATGTAAAACATAATTTCATGATTACCTAATAGATTAATGGTTATCTTATACGAATATGTTGATACTTGCACCATATTTTATACTTATTATACCGTTTTCCATATATTTGAATTTGAGAGGTAGTCAGGCAGTAGTTTCCTCATAACTTGATCTGCAGAGTTTTAAACAATCATTTGAGCGCCGTAGTTTTGAACCAGAAATTGACATTTATGATTATACGGTCATAATCTGGCATAACAAGGTGAAAGTCTGAAAGTATTAATTCTACAATCTTTTCAAATCTGGACTTAACATTGAAATTTTTTAATATAAACAATTAGTATGAAATACAAAAAAAAGTTTTCTGCTAGTCTTTGAACAGGGCAAACCCTTGGCAGACAAGTGTGACATGCCACGAAAATGAATACATTCACGTGATAGCTACAAGGCTGCAATTTTGCATACAAAGCTAGTTGTCTCGCAAGTTGTTCATTGTATAAACAAACAAAAAATAATTGTCGGTCCGGACATGGGGATTATGATGCCTTGGTTGGCAGACAGCATTGAAGAGCGGTACCATTGAATAAGTAATCATAGGACTTACTTATTCAATGGCGGTAGGTACCTACTATCATTGTTTATAGTAGCCCAATCTTGGAACTGTTTGAAATTATGGATTCTATTGGCCACATTCTATAAGAACATTTTTTTCCGGGTCGATCTGATACAATTTTTTTTTCGGTCCTAAAAAAAGGCAGTGTACAATCTTCCTTTTTTACCAAAAATCGACTACACCAAAATTTCTCTGGAAAACACTTTTTCTTATTAATTTTGGTGCGTAGAATCCAAAACAATTCGTACTTTTTCGATTAGACTTCTCAATCAAAAGTTATAAACTAGAAACCAATTTCGAAAGAAAATTCAAAGGGCTGTAACTTTTGATCCAGTAGCCCAATCTTGGAACTGTTTCAAATTATGGATTCTACAGGCCACATTCTACAAGAAAAATTTTTTCCCGGGTCGATCTGAGACAATTTTTTTTTCACCCCTCAAAAAAAGGCATAATAACCTTCCTTTTTTACCAAAAATCGACTACACCAACATTTCTCGGGAAAACACTTTTTCTTATTAATTGTGGTGCGTAGAATCCAAAACAATTCGTACTTTTTCGATTAGACTTCTCAATCAAAAGTTATAGACTAGAAACCAATTTCGAAAAAAAAATTCAAAGGGCTGTAACTTTTGAACTAGTAGCCCAATCTTGGAACTGTTTGAAATTATGGATTCTACAGGCCACATTCTATAAGAAAATTTTTTTCCGGGTCGATCTAAGACAATTTTTTTTTCGGGGCTCAAAAAAAGGCAGTGTATAACCTTCCTTTTTTACCAAAAATCGACTGCACCAAAATTTCTCCGGAAAACACTTTTTCTTATTAATTTTGGTGCGTAGAATCCAAAACAATTCGTACTTTTTCGATCAGACTTCTCAATCAAAAGTTATAGACTAGAAATCAATTTCGAAAAAAAATTCAAAGGGCTGTAACTTTTGAACTAGTAGCCGAATCTTGGAACTGTTTGAAATTATGGATTCTACAGGCCACATTCTATAAGAAAACTTTTTTTCCGGGTCGATCTGAGACAATTTTTTTTTCGGGGCTCAAAAAAAGGCAGTGTATAACCTTCCTTTTTTACCAAAAATCGACTACACCAAAATTTCTCGGAAAAACACTTTTTCTTATTAATTTGGGTGCGTAGAATCCAAATCAATTCGTACTTTTTCGATCAGACTTCTCAATCAAAAGTTACAGACTAGAAACAAATTTCGAAAAAAAATTCAGCTGTAACTTTTGAACTAGTAGTCCAGGCAACGAAGGTATCCTGAACAACATACTAAAAGTACTGAGGGGCGGGGAGTGAGCTGAAGGAGGGGGGAGGGGTTAAAGGTCCCTTTTTTAGTTTTTCGTGAAAAACTGGAAAACGGTTGCTCCTAGTTAAAAATTTTGCTCTATAGAGAATTAAACAGCATAACATTATCTACAAAATGATATAGCACAGTATATAATAATAATACTTAATTAATGAGATCCAGAGGGCAGAAAAATCAAAATTTTTAGAATTTTAACCGGTACGCACACGGGGGGCTCGAATGCGATTATGTTACGTAGACGGGAGGGTGGCGCGAGGTTCACGGGGAGGTCAGTGCATGCTGGTGAACAGCAAGGACATCCTTAGTTCACTCTATAATCACGCTATGAGGCTCCTATTGTTCAATTGTTTCATCTATTCAAATGCGACGTGTTGTCCCATGACAACGTCTCGAACGAACTCATTCAGTTCCATTGTCTTTAGCGAGTCTTTAAGATAAGTTGCGCATCTTTAAGCTAGTGTTTTTAATGGACTTGTGTTTTACTTTAGTTGATGCCACATGATTAACTATGGCTGATAAGGTAATTTTATGGTGTTTAATTCTCTAGAGCAAAATTTTTAATTAGGAGCAACCGTTTTCAAATTATTCACGAAAAACTAAAGAAGTTAAAAAGTAATCGTAAACGATTTACATAAAGCGCATTTCCACTTGCATTCATTTCCCATTTGTAAGATGCAAGTTCTGTTAAAATCGTTAAAATCCGGCCACAAATATGAAAGATAGTGTTGCACATGGGCAATCCATTTTTGACGTGCTACTTCAATTTCAGTTTATGAGAAGAATTTCATTTCAAT
>NW_022170249.1:24911667-24913010 GCF_008802855.1 Photinus pyralis
AGTTTTCGGAGAATCTTCTTAGGACTGTAGGAACGTCTTGGAATCTTCTTAGAAGAAGTTTATTAGAATTTGTGCCATAATATAATCGCACGGGGTCGGGGAGCATCAAAAGCTTTGAATAGGTAGAATCCGAGGTAGAATCATTTTTTTAATTTAAACAATGGTAGAAAATTGTTGCAAAAAAGACGGTATGTCATACGCCTACAGAGTAAATCGTTTTTATGTTATGTTTATATTCAAAGATCCCCCGGATGAGAGTGCAGTGTCATCCTAGGATACGGAAATAGGAGTTTTGTTAACTTTTTTTTTCAAAATTAGGATGGGCTTATTGAAACAATTGGTTAAACCCATTCGGTTTTAAGAAAAAATAATTGAAAAAATGCAAGTAAATTTTGAAACGTTTAGGAACGTGGCTCACAAAGATCTCCCAGTTTATGAAACGCATGTCGGAAAAATAAATATTAAAGTCGTATTGGACATTTTTGATGAGAGTAAAATCCAAGTTGTTTGTGAGAGCTTTGAATAATAAATCTGATTATTCAATGGTGAAAGCTAATGTTTGTAAAAGGAAGTGTGGCGAATCTCCGGAATAGACAAATTTTCACGTGGGAATTTGTTATTTAATTTAATTATCTTAAATTACCTCCTCCCTCGTTTATTATTTTAATATCTTCACTTAGGGAGATGTGCAGATAAAAACACTTTGCATGTAGGTATTTGGTGTTTGGCAAAGCTTTCTCAATTAATAAATATAGGTAGGTAATCTGGAGACGTCTAAGTAATCGAAAAAGTACGAATCTTTTTGGATTCTACGCACCAAAATTAATAAGAAAAAGTGTTTTCCCAAAAAATTTTGGTGTAGTCGATTTTTGGTTAAAAAAAAGGTTATACAGTGCCTTTTTTAGAGTCCCCAAAAAAATTGTCTCAGATCGACCGGAAAAAAACATTTTCTTATAGAATAGGTATGGCCTGTAGATACTATAATTTCAAACAGTTCCAAGATTGGGTACTAGATCAAAAGTTACAGCCAGGGTTTTCCATATTACAGTATCGTTTAAATTGAAGTTAAGCCCTTGATATTTTTATTCCGTTAATTATACAGGGGGTTGTTCTGCCGTTCCCACTTTGAAAAATAACGACCGTTCAGTTGTTCACCAGTGCCTGGCTGCCCGTTCCCTGGATTTGCCGTTTCCTTTGTCTCCGACACAGTTTCGAAACCGCCGACCATGACCAGATGCAGGGTTCCGAATCTTCTGGTGGCGCTCGAGTTACCGTATCATCCCACCGACTGTTTATTTATTTAATTTTCCACGAAAGAATTTTCTCAAAGTACGTAGAGCGGG